>NC_081413.1:592791702-593091702 GCF_030272615.1 Cryptomeria japonica | reverse complement strand
TCGCCAAAAATTTGTTCGTTAATAGATTTGTATTCGTTGAAATCTGTATTTGCTACTTAACCTTTGTTACCCTTTAAAGAAAAATTTGCAACTGCATAGTTGGATAAACGAAAAATAATTTGTTCTCCTTTGAATTAAGGTACAACTCCCTTCAAAGATCTTCAATGAATTAACTTAATCTAATAAGTTCATGTACACTTTTAACTAGAAATCATTAAAGGCATTCACCTCCACACATCAATATATTATGAAGATGCAAAATACTTATATATCAATCTAAGAAAATAGCCCACTGACTATATTAACTGGTCCAACTTAATGCACAAAAATGAAAGAAGAATTTTCAACTCTTAACTTAGTAAATATTTTCAATATGAGGAATGAGATCAATTTGGAAAAAAATTCATTCACATAGAAATAAATTCCCCATATTTAAACACACATATTCAAACTCTCAAAATTGATTTCATATATTCAATCACAAATGAGTAACTTTAAAAACTAATTTATAAAACAATTCCTAAACTAAACATAGCGGAGAACAAAGTAAACATGGAAACAGTGTAAAAATAGCTTTCAGTTTCATGACAATGGATGACCAGCTTGATCTTTCTTCCACTCCGTGAATGCTTCTGTGAATTGCTGGATGACAGGTACATTTAGAATGCCTACATGTAAAATCCGTTGTTGCCAAAATTCCTTATCATGATGTACCTATATTACTTTATTTGCATCATTGTTCAAATGGTCAATGCATAAGAACAACAAGGATTTGTTGGCATTGTGTTGACATTGATATCAACCGGTATAAGATGGTTACCAGTATAAGATACGTATGTGCATCTTTGTCATGGATGCATACCGGATGTGATATATTTGATGCCACTTAGTGTTGCAGTTCACCATAAGGGAGAGAATGTCATTCAGTACAATGACCATTGGACTCACCGATACACAAGTTAGTGTTTGACTTGTGTAGAAGATATGGACAAGAGACCAGTATGATATAACAACCAGTAAATGATGACATCTATGAGTAGGAAAGATGTTGAGTTGTTGATTGTGATGAAGAGGCGAAGTGTTATCTAAATCACATCAACATGGGAGGAGAAGGATGTGTAGGTCATTGATACACTGTGTGGATGTAGAACAACAGGACTCCCACCAGATAGAGATGCAGTCACCATGTGAAGAGATGACTGACAATGAGTGTGCCCAATTGGATCACATGTGCCTATTTGAATATATGTTGCACAAGAAGGGAAGCCACATGAGTGCATTGCAGGATGTAGATGACAGGGATCCACTTCCACCGGTAAGTGGAGCTTATCTCTTATTATACACAGTGTGCATCATAGTTCTGTGAGATAAGGAAGAAGAGGTAAAGGAATGTGTTTGAAGGCTCACACCAGATTTATTGGTGAATCACAAAGATGCCTCAAGTGCATGAAATCAAATTTATGCACTGGAATGACAAAGAAGGCATGATGAGTTGTCTGGATAGATGAAGAGTGATGAGTTTGTCACTTCGACAATCCGGTTGAGATATTATCCGGACTGATGATGAAGAAGGAAAGATTGAACGACTGCAAACAGAGAGTGCAACCGACATGCAGATTCCTCAGATGGAATCAATTGAAGGATGATGACATGGTGTCATCAAAGGTGTTTACCGGTAAGTATGTCCACCGATAATGCAATAATGTGCAGATGCAGGATAATCCCATCTGATGAAGATGTGTGTAAGGTAGGTTAGCAAGAGTGCTGACTGGTTGAGTATTCCACCAGAAGAGAAGTAGAGTGCAAGGTTGAACCGGTAAGGGTTTGTACTGGTAAGAGGGTTTGTTGGATGATCAAGTGTGAACCAACCTAATGTCGGTAAGTTGAATGCTAAGTTGGATGCCAACATGTGCAATACGTAGGTGCCAAGTGGCAAGAAGGCAGAAGTCGGTGAAGGTGTTTTTACAGTTGAGCATTTAATATGGAGCCCGTGATTTGTGGATCGGATAAGAGGATTGCATCTCGAGGAAGAATGAATGACAGAAGGAGATCAGGGATTTGTTGGCGCTAGGATCAAAGCAAGGAAATTAGATTGTAGGAGAATCTCGAGAAGGAAACAATTGGGTCATGAATGTGTCAACAGATTTCAATGCCGGAAAACAAGGTCAGGTTTGCTATTCTTGGCAAACATACTTTGGACAGATGGAAAATGCGTGATGGCTTATCCCTCCAAAGAAGGTGTGTGATCCAAGGTGAATTAGATCAGATTGGATGCAGATTTGGTTGGTAGAAAAAAACCCTAACCGCCCAAAATTTGAATTGGCTTTTGGCGAGAAAACAAGTTTATAAATATGCAAGCCAAAATCTATGGAGGTTGTCGCTGGATGAGAGAGTATTGTTGTTGAAGAAGGAACTTCAGTCAAGTGCTTGTCAAGAAAGAGAAGAAGAGACTAAGTGTGAGTAAGAATAGGGTTGAAGTGTTCAACCGGTATCAGAGAGGGAACCGATAGTCAGTCTTTGAGTCTGCAAAAGGAGTAAACCAGTAGTGATAGAATCGACATAAGAAGAGTTGCAGAAGACTATAGAGAAGGCAAGCAAGAGTACCTGCAAGGTGTAGTATCGGTGGAGAGCAGAAGTATAGCAAAGAGAGCCGACAGAGGAGAGTACTAACAGAGAGCAGAATCGATAGAGAGAGAACTGATAAAAAAGAGGAAGAAACTAAACTGATGGAGGTGTAATAGAGAGTAAGTTGCATTAGAAGATAGAGTTACTATGGAGAGGTGAGCAGAGAACCGACAGAGAATTAGAGAGAGGAGAACCAATAGAGATATTTGTAGAAGAGTTACAAAGATCATTTATAATAAGGCTTTTAATTTTGTAATTGATAATGGTTATTGAAGATCACTGAGTTGGAGCTCGGTGCAAGGGTTGGTGCTCCTTGGGTTGGTGCCCTAAACATTGTAATAAGAGACTCATTGTGAGACTGGATTGGAGCACTAGACTTCAACAACATTTCTCGCCGAGGTTTTTTCCATCTTGGGTTTTCCTCGTATATGTTGGTGTTATGAGATGTCCTTTTATGTGTGAGTGAATTTGTGATTAGTCTCCTTTCTAACTGGTAAGTCTAAATTCAGTTAGATTTGTTAACCGATATACTCACATAGGATAGTTAAAGGAAAAAGATTGAGAACCACTGATTCACCCCCCTCTTAGTGATGCATTGTGTCTAACAATTGGTATCAGAGCCTTAGGTTCCATATTTATAAGCTCTCTACAGCTTGGGTAGATTCTAGCTTAAGGATACAATGGTCTATTTAGTGTCAATCCCTACTTCGGTCTTTGATGGTTGAAACTATTCTATTTGGATTTGTAGAATGAAAGTCTACCTATCCTCTCTAGGGTTTGATGTGTGGATGTCAGTTGTAAATGGTTGTCCTAATAAAGTCAGTCCTCCCACCGATTCTGATACGAAGAGAAGAAACCAGTGTAATGATGTAGCAATGAAGGCTATACTGTGTGGTTTATTTGATGATGTTTCCTCATAGGTGGATAGATGTAGATTGACAAAAAACTTATGGGACAGACTATAGAAGCTCTATGGAAATGAGCCTACTACTACGAAACTAGTATGTGAAGATAGAATGAGAAATGCATCTCATGTATCTGCAGATGATGAAGGCATATCTGCTAGCAGTCGCAACAATGATGATGAAGGAACCCACCTCTTCATGGCTCAAGAGTCTAAAGATGAGAAGCACATGTCTAAAAATGATCATGTAGATCACTCCTACTGGCAAGATGTGTTTGGCAGTGATAGTGAAGGTGAAGAAGAAGAGGAAGAAAAAGTTGATCTTGATGGAGAGCTTGTAAATGTACTTGAATAACTCTATAGAGTAAGAAATGAATACAAGCTATTCAAATATGCTGCTATTGTGGAGCAGAACCGGTTGATCAAATGCCTTGAAGAGTCTGTGAAATACATCTTAGAGTTGAAGACTCAACAAGGAGACACCAAGGAGTGTTGGTGCAGTGATCTAGCCTGTGAGCTAGAAGTAAAAGATAAAGAATATCAACAACTGGTTGGAGAAATGGAGATCCTCTGAAATGACCTTGAGAAGTTTCAGGATGAGCTCAAGGTAAGAATCCGGTTTGATGGTAGCAGTGATGCTTTGGATAAAATGTTGAAAAAACAAAAGCATGCCAAGGATACCAGAGGTTTAGGTTGTGGTGTCGGTGAGTGCTCCACTAGAAAGGATGTCTCCCAAAAGGACATGTATTTTGTCTCCTCAAATGGAGATAACAAAGGACAAATCTTCACTGTCAAGAATGCTCCAAGGAAGAAGGTTGACCTAACTACAACCGATGAAGACATGATGAGGATAAAGACCGGTGTTGTAGGAAGGAACAATGCAGATCCCAAAGGAAAAGGGAATAATATGAGAAGACAACAAAGAAGACCTCCTACCGGTAGAGGACAAGGAAATGCTACCACCTACAAATTGAAATCAGATGCATAGTGACACAAAATGTCAGGAGTTACAGGAAGGTGCTCCCGTAGTGATGATGGACCGGTACAGGAAACTGGTATGTGCAGGATGTTACCGGTATGAATGCTAACAAGTACTTAAAAGTTATGTAAGACAACGAGGTTTGAGATCATTTCATTAGCCCTGGTAACATGGAATGCAGAGTTTATGTCTCAGGTGGTACTGATGAAAACCTGAATGACATATGATGGCTTGGTTATCGATCTTGTATGCATGCATCCTTTTGAGCTAACTGGTTTAATTCATGGCATGATGATGACATTGTATGGCATTGTGTACATCCAAGATCATGTCATAGGTTATGGTGGATATAATGGAACTGAAAGATCATCAGATGATCACATATGCACAACTTAACCGATATATGGAGTTGATTAGAGCCCTCGTATTGGACTTGACCGACAATGTGGACCTGAGATGCATGACTTAGGGGGAGTTGATAGCCATGTTTTTTGACAAGTAATCAGACTTGTTGGACACAAAGGGTGTGCATGTGTCTATGACTATACCAGTATGTTTGCATCTTTGGTGGTATCTAGGATTGTCAGATATTTCAATGTCTATTCAATTGAAATCACATCTGGATCATTGGGAGTGTTGCTTGCTAAGAGGGAGAGTTACCTGCACAAGAGAACACGCATTTGGTATCGGAAGAGATACAATTAGTATCAGTGTTAGCCTCAACACTTGATATCAACGTTTTGGGGTCAGAATGGCTTCTTCATATCAAAAAGGTGATGATGCAATCCGACCGACAAGTATGTTGTACACACTGACACAAGGGCCTTCAATTGGTTTCAGTCTTGCATATGCATTAGGGTTCCAGTTTGCATATACACTTGGGTGCTGAAAAATTGGTGTCAGTTGATGGTCAAGCCCCCCCATCTCAAATGTTGTGACTTGAGAGGATGTAGAGTATGAAGGTTAAAGAAGAAAATGCATTCGATAAAGCAAAGGGGAGGAAAAATTATGTTAGTGCCCGGTAGACACAAGGAGGAGAGAAATCCTAACAGTGCCCTTTGCCATTGTTGTCAAAGGGGGAGAAATATTATGTAGTATACCACATACTACATGTGTGTGAATCCATGGATTATACAAAGGGAGAGAGTTGGATCACATAAAGGGTGAGAGAGATTATGGAGTATGTAGGATATTGCATGAGTTGACATCAATGCCAAAGGGGGAGATTGTTGGCATTGTGTTGACATTGATGTCAACTAGTATAAGATGGCTATCGATATAAGAGACATATGTGCAACTCTGTCATGGATGCATACTGAATGTGATATCTTTGATGTCACTTAGTGTTGTAGTTCACCATAGGGGAGAGAATGCCATTCAGTACAATGACCATTGGAGTCGCTGGTACAAAACGTTAGTGTTTGACTTGTATAGAATATATGGATAAGAGACCGATATGATATCACAACCAGTAAATGATGACATCTGTGAGTGGGAAAGATGTTGAGCTATTGATTGTGATGAAGAGGAGGAGTTTTATCTAAATCACATCAACACAAGAGGAGACAGATGTAAAAGTCACTGGTACAGTGTGTGGATGCAGAACAACAAGAATCCCACCAAATAGAGATGCAGTCACCATGTGAAGAGATGTCTGACAATGAGTGTGCCCAATCAGATCACATGTGCCTATTTGAATATATGTTGCACAAGCAGGGAAGATAGATGAGTGCATTGCAGGTTGCATATGACAGGGATCCACCACCACCGATAAGTGGAGCTTATCTCCTATTATGCACAATGTGCATCATAGTTCTGTGAGATAAGGAAGAAGAGGTAAAGGCAGGTGTTTGAAGGCTCACATCGGATTTACTGGTGAATCACAAAGATGCCTTAAGTACATGAAATCAAAGTTATGCACTGGACTGACATAGAAGGCATGATGAGTTGTCAGGACAAATGAAGAGTGATGAATTTGTCACTTCGACAAACCGGTTGAGATATTGTCAACACTGATGATGAAGAAGGAAAGTCTAAGCAGCTACAGATAGAGAGTGCAACTGACATGCAAATACCTTAGATGGAATCAGTTGAAGGATGATGACATGGTGGCATCAAGGTGTTTACCAGTAAGTATGTCCATCGATAATATAACAATATGAAGATGTAGAAGACTCCCATCTAATGAAGATGTGCATAAGGTAGGTTAGCAAGAGTGCTGACCGGTTGAGTATTCCACTCGAAGAGAAGCAGAGTGCAAGGTTGAACCGGTAATGGTTTGCACCGGTAAGAGGGTTTGTCGAATGATCAAGTGTGAACCGACCCAATGTTGGTAAGTTGAATGCTAAGTTGGATGTCGACATGTGTAATACGCAAGTGCCAAGTGACATGAAGGCAGAAGTCGATGAAGGTGTTTTTATAATTGAGCATTTAATATGGAGCCCGTGATTTACGGATCAGATTAGAGGATTGCAACTCGAGGAAGAATGAACAACACAAGGACATCAGGGAGTTGTTGGTGCCAAGATCAAAGCAAGGAAATAAAATTGCAGAAGAATCTCGAGAAGGAAACAACTGGGTCATGAATGTGTCAACAGATTTCAAGGTTGGAAAACAAGGTCAAGTTTTCTATTCTTAGCAAACATACTTTGGAAAGATGGAAAATGCATGATGGCTTATCCCTCCAAAGAAGGTGTGCGATCCAAGGCGGATCGGATCAAATTGGATGTAGATTTGGTCAGTAGATGAAAACCCTAACCGCCTGAAATTTGAATTGGCTTTTAGCGGGAAAACAAGTTTATAAATATGCAAGCCAAAATCGATGGAGGTTGTCACTGGATGAGAGAGTATTGCTGCTAAAGAAGGAAAATCAGTCAAGTGCTCGCCAAGAAGGAGAACAAGAGACTGAGTGTGAGTAAGAACAAGGTTGAAGTGTTCAACCGACATCAGAGAGAGAACCAGTAGTCAGTCTTTGAGTCTGCAAAAGGAGTAAACCAGTAGTGACAAAATCGGCACAAGAAGAGTTGCTAAAAACTGCAGAGAAGGCAAGCAAGAGTACCTACAGGGTGTAGTACCAATGGAGAGCAACAACATAGCAGAGAGAGCCAATAGAGGAGAGTACTGGCAGAGAGCAGAATTGATAGAGAGAGAGAACTTACAAAGAAGAGGAAGGAACTGAACTGGTGAAGGTGCAACAAAGAGTAAGATGCATCAGAAGATAGAGTTACTGTGGAGAGGTGAGCAGAGAATCAGTAGAGCATTAGAGAGAGGAGAACTGGTAGAGAGTTTTGAAGAAGAGTTACAAAATCATTTGTAACAAGGTTTTTAATTTTGTAATTGATAATGGTTATTGAAGATCACTGAGTTGGAGCTCAGTACAGGGGTTGGTGCCCTAAACTTTGTAATCAGAGATTCATTATGAGGCTGGATTGGAGTAGCAGACTACAACAACATTTCTCATTGAGGTTTTTCCCATCTTGGGGTTTGCTCGTATATGTTGGTGTTATGAGATATCCTTTTATGTGTGAGTTCATTTGTGATTAGTATCCTTTCTAACCGGTAAGTCTAAATTCAGTTAGACTTGTTAACTGGTATACTCACATAGGATAGTTAAAGGAAAAATATTGAGAACTGCTGATTCAGCCCCCTCTCAGTGGTGCATTGTGTCTAACAAGATTCAATTTTGGAAATGGTACAAAAATCATTCTTGGTGATCACCATTGCATTCTTAACCATATCAATTTTCACTCGAAAGGATTTGCTTATGGCGTCAATAGTGTCAACAGTTTGTCCATCCTCCTTCATGTATTTCACCCCTATGCATTTCAAGTCATTAAGCATGCCTTTCACTAGTTCAAACAATTCTTGAATAAGCTTTACAAACTCCTCATACCCCTATTTTATCACTGAATTTCTCCATTCAATATTCTTTTTGCAGAGTACAGAACATTGTCATCAAATCCTTGTAAGGGCTTCTCTGGAAGGAACTTCATTACACCATGCTCTTTAATTTCCTCCATTTGGGCTACAGTTCGGGCCCATTTGTCTTCTTTATTTTTCCAGGTTGTAATTCTTTTTCCAATTCTCGGATGACTCCAACAGCATCATCATATACCTTGCTCAGATTCCAAATATATTCTATCCCTTCTTTCATGATTGTGTCCAACCACTCAAGGAACACCCCTTACACCATTTTATTCCTCTGCACTTCTGCAAGCAACTTCTGATTACCAAGGGATTTGGGGTCGAAGAGCATTGGTTGTTCAGACATTGGTTGGGGATCCGGTCCATGGATTAAATCAATGTATTCGTTGAAGCTTCAAGATGAAAAACATTTGTGGCTCGAGAAGCAGTTCCAATATTCAATTTTTCAATGGTAAAATCTTGGGTTGTAGTATCATCTGCTTTCTCATTCATCAATAGGCGTGCTATCTCCACAGTTCAATTCCCACTATCAACATCAAAATCAATTTTGGAAATATTTTTCAACTTCTTTGCCTTGGGAGTTTTTCCCAGGCACTTGCTCACCATGTCTTCCAGCGGAACCGAGACATGAACTAAATTCCTTTTCTTGTTGCTCATAGTATTTTCTAGCCACAGGGGGCCAGTGCACGTAGCAGTTTTGTCAAAGCCAAATTCTGCTTCCTTTACCTTCCTTACTACTAATGTGGTGATAGTGTTTAGTGTATCATCCACATGTTGATTACCACTTGCATTATCAATATTATGTACTTCTGAATCTGAACAAGTCAAAGTGTTATCCATCTCAGGTTAGACATCTAAATCCACCACCTCTATATCCATAGGAGATTCCTTAATTCTGCTTATGTATCTATCCTTGGTGGTCCTAGTAAAAGCTGGTTCCTTTTTTATTTTCACTCGCCTAGCAAAAAATTGACTTTAGCCTGTGTTCTGGACGATCCTGCAACACAAGATGTAACATGAGAGTTAACCAATAGGACTTTAGTGGATGAAGTTGGACTTTTTCTAGAACTCTTTCCCATTCTTTTCTCTCTTAGTCATCTCTCTATTCTTTTGATGACTGGGAATGTTCTGACTTGAATCTGATCTTCTTCATCTTTATCCCAGTCTATTTTTGGAATCACGCCCTCTTGTCTACTATCTAAAAACTGAGGATCAAACAATTCACTATCATCCTCCTCAACATTGGAGAGATTCATCTTCAAATCATAAGCTTCAATTTGTTGTATAGTTAACCTTAGGTGTGCTCTTTTCCTAACTTCAAATTCATCACAACAATCCACCCAGAAGTCTTCAATTTGGCACATGTGTGAAATCCTTTCTCAATGTTAAATGAGCAGCAGCAAAACCTTTGACATCAAAAATTGCTCGAGGTACATACAATTGAAAATTCAATTTCTTAAATTCCAACTCCGAATTCAAGGCATCAGAGACAATATTACAAATGAAATACATCAATTCAATGGGAAATGAGACACCTGCGTGTTGTTTAGCTCTATATTTCTTGTCAATGTAGGCAATTTGTCTACATATCTCCATCAGAATCTACCTATCAAATGCATACCTTGGCAACTTATAAGGCTCTCATTTGAAACTTCCTACCCTTAGATAGGTAAACCTTGGGAATTGTATGAAAAAAACTACCATAGGTACTTATCAGTTGCATGGCTTCATCAGATAACCTTTTATGAATATTTCCCCTCAACTCGTATACCAACCTGCCTAAAAACACATCATGCAACTTGCAATAATTTTCACACGACCTTTGTTGTTGTAAATGTGGGTAATATTCATATATCTTCATACCATCTACCCATGCTTCATGATACAAACTGTAGTCACATAAATCTGTCCACTTAATTAAATGAATATTTAGTATTTATTTGATTATTCAACCATCAATTAATAATTAATTAAATTAATATATTTAATTAATTCATCTTAACCCTCTTCTCCTATTAATTAAATAAATTATTCAATTTATTTGATTTAATTCACTTAACCAAATTCAGACCAATAATTAAATAAATAAATCATATTTATTTAATTAAATCTTCTCTCACATTTAAATAAATTAATATTTATTTAAAACCCCCAAAATCCCACCTCTCACATTTAAATAAATAAATCATTTATTTAAATCACCTTTATCCTCCACCCACTTGCATTTTCCTACAAATGCAAGTTGCACATTTAAATAAATAAATCATTTATTTAAATCACCTTTATCCTCCACCCACTTGTATTTTCCTACAAAAGCAAGTTGCACAATTATTTTAAATAAATAATTTATTTAAAACACCTTTATCCTCCACCCACTTGTATTTTCCTACAAAAGCAAGTTGCACAACTATTTTAAATAAATTATTTATTTAAAATCCTATTTTAAATAAATTATTTATTTAAAATCCTATTTATCCTCACCCACTTGAAACCTTTAATGGTTTCCCTTAAAGTATTCAAACTTGATGGCTTTAAAGTCTTCAAACTTGATGGCTTCCTTCTATAGTCTTCTTAAGACTTTAATGGTTTTCCTTAAAGTCTTCAAGCCTTTAATGGTTCCCCTCAAAGTCTTCAAGCATTTTAATGCTTTATCTTCCTTTTTCTCATTTAAATAAATTAATATTTATTTGAATATTTATCCAAATACAACTTGCACACATTTATTAAAATAAATGAATTTTTATTTTAATAAAATCCTATTTTCCCTCACCCACCAAATCCACTTGCAAAATCTAATCCCCTTCTAGATTCTTCTAACCCCTTCCTAATTAGCTTAATCCATCCCCTAATTATTGTCACATTCCTAAGCAAAATGGAGTCACTTCTCAAAGCCTAAAAGTCTTGGATAACCTTTGAAAGCTTCCAACCTTCAACCACTAAATGGCTCAAAGTCTTTGATAACCATTGAAGGCTTTCAACCTTCAACCACTTAATCCCAAAAGTCTCCAATAACCATTAATGGTTACCTCAAACCCTCCCACATGGTTAAAACATTTGTTTTGACTCAACCTCTACCCAACCCAAGGGTCTCATCAAGCCTTTAATGCTTTGACCATGATTATCTCTTAATCATTTGCACAAAGGTTTATCCTTGCATTAACTCCTAATCCAGTGGGTAATCCTAATTTAGACTTGACCCTTACCTTCTAGATAACCATGAGGTCTTCTCAGGCCTTTAATGCCTCCAACCTCTTCTCTCAACCCAATCTTATGTTGACACTTGTCACCATTTTATTGGTGCCAATTGTGCACATGGATCCCCAACTTTCAATCCTAACCCTTGTTAAGATTGCTCAATCTTAACCCTTCATTTCCCTATTTCTTCTATAAATAGAACCCTTCTCCTCAAGCAAAAGAGGAAGCATTTTAGAGTATTGTTGTTATACTGGCATTAGCATAGAGCTTTTTCATAGCATCACTATCTACTCTTGCATAGTATTTGCTTATCATATTCAACCATCTTGAATCTCCATATGGCATCCATGGCTAGTGCTAAAAGCTGAGAGCTACACTCATTTGGGACTTGGAGAGGAGAGAAACAAGGGAGAAGCATCAAAAGGCATCATGGAAGCATCTTAGGGAGGCTCTTCTCCTTTCTTTTATTTTGTTAAACTTCTTTCATGCTTTTTGAAATCTCTCTTGATATGTTTGGAATGGTTTTTAGTTCTTTGTTTTGTTTTTATGGTTGAAACTAACTTATTAACATTGAACTTTGTTGTTGCCTTGTCCCCATTTCCATGACATCATTTGGTGAACCCGACGTGAATCCAAACACCAAAAAGATCAACTTTTTTTTTTTTTTTAACCAATAACATGTTTGAATGTTGAAAATGTCACACAGGTTGCACTTTTGACACTGTTTTGGTGCATTTGACATTATTTTGGCGCTATTCACCCTGTTTCAGTGCTTTTTCCTTCTCTGTCTTTCCCTTTCTTTTAGTGCGTTTTTGTTAAATAGTGCGTCTGTTCAAACGCAGACTAGCGCTATTGTAACAAAACGTTGTACAAATCACCTTGTAACCAAAAATAAATAAAAAATTAGGCTTGTAGAAGCCCACCAAATAGGCGGATTTTACTAACTATTTTTCTCTTTTGTGCAGATTTAAATTAGATTAAAAAGTAGATTTATATTTTTTTACTAACTTGTTTTTTGAAGTTGGTTTTAAAAATGAATTCACTTTTTATTTTGGTTTAAAATTAACTTCACATTTCAACTTTGGGCTTTTAAAAAAAGAATCACATATTTGTTTGGGGCTCTTAAAAAGAATTTCATTGTTCCAAGGTAAAAAGAACCACAAACTTATACAAAAACAACTTTATTTTTTTTTTGCAAGTTAGGACACAAACTTCGTTTTGGTGCTTAAAATAAACAAGGCAAATTTTATTTCTTGCATCAAGATAAAACTCACAATCCACACTTCCATTTTTGGTGCAAATAAAATTCACAATCAACTTGTCTCATTTTTAAAGCAATTTTACTTCATGCAAACGTGTTTTTCATTAAGTTGACCAGGATTTTCAAATTCTAGTTTACTCAAACAATTGCCTTTGAAAATTAAAAAGAACACCATGATTGTTGGAGCAACATCTCCAAATAGTTAGATCACATTGCAATGATAGATTAAAAAGAACAAGTGTTTTTCGTGCTTGGCACACTTGTGCAAAGAGTTGGTCGAGTGGTCCTACTTCTAACACACACTATCCTCTCCCTTGGCTTTCGTGGTCCTAGGTGCAAGAGAAAAGTGTTAGTAACACTCAAAATTTTATCTTTTTAAGAGAGGCCTGCCAAGGGATAGATACTCTTGGGAACGACCTCGAGCGGTAAATCCTTCGAGCCGCTATAGAAATCAGGTGAGAGCGAAAGCTGTAGCCTTGGGTATAGCTGTTCCTACAGTGTAACTGGCCGAAAGGACAAATGGGCCCCACCACCAGTTACAAGGCTCTTAAGTGAGTCACTGCAGAATGAACTTATGTCCAAAAACATCAAACATGACTAAACACCTTTAAAGTAGTAGCCCACCCGTTCTATTGATTGAGGATATTTGAGATATAATTTAGTGCAAGAGCATAGATGGTTTTGCTCCCAAGATACTCACCATACATATTTCCTTGAGTAGAAACATAGCTTTTTGAAAAGTCACTTGTGGCTTGATAAAAGTGGTGACTCCCCCATCATAGGGATCATCTATTTGTTATGCTCGTGCAAGACTTAGTATATCACATCCTTACCTGCCACGGCGGGATTCATAAGGTATGTAGTACCAAAGTCGAAGAAATATCAAGATGTGGGCTAAATTTATCACAACTGGCCATTTGACCTTAGGGATAAAAAGTGTTTGAAGTGTGTTCGTTTTAAAGACCAAGTGCAAATTGAGCCGACTTCAGGCTTTGGAAATACACCTTAAAATACATCTAAAGGAAGGGTCAAAAACAAGTCCAAGGATTGGGTTGATCTAGACCCATACTCATTTGTGCCTTTGAGGCAACATTCTTGTGTTTGTGTGCTTGCTTTGTTTCCTTGTCAAAGAAAAATTAGAAAATCAATCCCAAAAACACAGTATTCATCCAACATTTCTCAAAAACAAACAAAAATACCAAAAACAAAGTACAAACAACAAAGAGACAAAATTTATGACCATTCTTCACATCTTGCGAAAGAAGAAGTGTCATCAGAATATCAACTTGAAAAGGAGACCATTAAGCTCAAAGGCTTTGATCAAAAGGAGGAACTTCTTCTATCTCAATAGACAAATCTTTGTCTCACATAGAGTCTTTCTACATCGCATGCGTCTCTATCTTCAAGGTAAAACAAATGAGTTTGATTCCGAATCATTGAATCGCAGAGCTTTTATGCAATATAGAGCTCTGAGTTATCACAAAAATCAAGGAGGAAAGATTAATCCCAACTTCTTCCCAAACATCTGTATCACCTACAACACAGCTCGAGAAGTGCCACCAACGCCTGAAAGGGAAGAAGTAGAGTTTGTTCCATTTGTAACACAAAGTTTTTATTGAAGTTGAAAACAAAACATCCATCATCTCATTCATACATCATTTTTCCATCATCAATTCATCCCAAAACTCTCAAAACATTAAGAGGTTCTTGTCCCAAGTTCTCTTTTAGATATTGCTTGAAATCAAACACATCACATCACTTTTAGATTGTTTCTACATCTAGGATAAGCTCATCCTAAGAGACACATCTACGCAGGTTAAAACTAGTTCATGAGTGAATCCTCTCATTGCTAGGTAGTCAAAATCTGTAACACATCTTAGATTTCTCTACACCTTATCACATCCAAACTCCTCAAAACAAACAAGCAATTCAAAGAAGGAATTTCGGTTACATCTACCTTAAAGTGCTAGAGATCCCCATACAATACAAATCACCAATCATCAATCTTTCATCAATAACTCATCATCATCTTCAATCAACTTCAACACAAACTTACAAACAAAATGGCTCAAACCCGATCGCGATCAAGGCAACGAGAAATAGAAATTGAGGAAGAAGAAGACAACCTCAATGAATTTCAAGAAGCACTTGGAGGAACTGTAACTGATGAAAACCCAAGTACTCCCACTCCTTCAACAATCGAAAGGGCTCAGCATAACCCTCACTTCAACAGATTATTCGATGAAATACTAAGGAGCAATGCGGATGCTCACTTCTTAAGACTTGCTCAAGAAGGAGCCAAACTCCCCTCAGACTTTGATCTTGCCCAATTAAGACAAGCATTAGAAAGACAAAGTCGCCATGAGGAGGAAAGGGGTAGAAATCACATCAGATATAACATTCCTCGAGGTAACCCACCACCTCCTCCTCCAAATGAAATAGAGATGTTGCGGCAACAAGTCGAGAATCTCGCCCAACAACTTCATAGTGGTGTTAAGACCAATCAATTCTCACTTAACGACATCTGTCCCTATCCTTTTGATAGGAATCTTTATATGCCACCCTTTCCACGCGGGTTCGAAACACCCAAATTTGAAAAATATAGAGGAAAGGGGGATCCCCGTGATCATGTCCGAGAATTTCATTCCGCTTGTCTTGAAGTGGCTTATGAGGACACATACCTAATGCGCCTTTTTCCCCAAAGCTTGGGAGGAACAACCACATCATGGTTTTCCCGACTACCAGGTGGCATTAGAACATTTGAGGAACTCATCCAGAAGTTCCTATCTCATTACTCTCATAACATTGAACGCGACATCACCATGGCTGATCTATGCAACACCAAACAAAAACCAGGTGAATTATTCTCAGTATTCCTGCAACGATGGCGCCAAATGTCTAGCAGACGTTCTCTTCAGTTACCTGAACAAGAACTAGTGGAAATTTTCATTTCCAACTTAAACGAAGAAATGGAATTTCACCTGGATGTCAAAGACACAGACTCCTTTAACGATATGATCACCAAGGGTATAAAATGTGAAAGGGCACTCATCAAGAAAGGACTCATCAAAATCTTTAATGAACCAAAAGATGGTCCTCGCCCGCGCTTCAATAGTGATAAACCAAACTTCTGGAACAAGAATAAAAATATCGTCAACGATGGGGTTGTGGATGCTCGAACTATCCAAAATGCACAACCTGTGGTTCGGTTTGCAGGACAAAATCCTCCACCTCAGAATAACACAAATGTTCCTCCTAATCAAGGTCGCATCACATCTCATGATGAACCAAGACCTCGTCCACAAAAACAAAAACGCACATACACTCCCTTAGGGGAACCCATTGAAACAGTGTTGCGACAACTCCTTTCTCAGAATTTGTTCACTCTACCTAAACTATCCAACTATGAGCCTCAGGTCAAACCAGCATGGTGGAGAGATACTGAACACTATGAGTTCCATCAAGGACGAGGACATAAGACAAGTAATTGTCACCGATTGAAGGATCTCATTCAGGATCTTATTGATCGAGGAGAAATTGAAATTGAAGGACATGACCCAAAAACGACCAATAATGATCATCTCATGTTCAAGGATCCACTTCCATCACAAGATCAAAGGGGTCCTTCCACTTCCCGGCGAGGCACTGATACCACTGATTATACGCAGGCTGCGTATAACTACACTGTAAATCACCTGTATGATGCCAGTGAACAAATTGCAACTATAACCTTCAAAAATCCCACCTCAAATTGCAATGTTGTTACACGTCGTGGCAAGGTCACCATCAAGGCAGCTCCACAGGGCACCACCTCTGTCCCAAAGCAATATAATCTTGTGGAACAATTAGATAAAACGCCTGCGCTCATATCCATTTTAGAACTTTTGCGCCTATCGCCATCTCATAAAACAATCTTGGATCAAGCACTCCAAGAGGCGTCAATCCCTGCAAACCTAAATACGGACCAATTTCAAGCCATGGTTGGAAATCTAAAGTCATCACCTTGTCTCACTTTTTCTGAAAGTGACAACTCTTCTTTCCAACAACCTCATAATGCTTCGCTACACATTGAAGGCTTTGTCAACCAACACAGGATCAAGCGAGTCTTGATTGATAATGGAGCAGGCCTAAACATTTGTACACTACAGTTGGTCACAGCATTGGGATATGCAATAGAATCAGTGGATCCTCGCAAGAAGATCACCATCAAGGCCTATGATGATGCAGAGCGTTCATCCAAAGGAGCGGTGGTGCTACCAATCCGAGTGGGCCCTGTGGTAAAACACATAATTTGTCAGGTTCTGGACCTTCCTCTGCCATATAATCTATTATTAGGAAGACCATGGATACATGCCATGCAAGCCGTTCCATCTACCTACCATCAATGTATCAAGTTCCCACATAATGGTACAGAGATCACAATCCTGGGCGATGCAAATCCCTTTGCATTTTGCCATAATATCAGCCATCAACCAGAAATTACTGTTCCTAATAATAGGGAAGCCATTTCCTCCACATCATATGTAAGTCCCGCCTCTCTTGCCAGTTCGAACACCCCTATACCCAAGCAAGAAAAGCTTAAGATGAAAGTAGCAGAGGAAGGTCCTGGAGAATACAACTTGAGTCAGCTCTTTTGTGTGGGACAAATGCCCACTTCTCCTAGAACACATGGTAAGCCACAACAGTTACTCCAGCAACCACTAATCATACCAGCATGTGCCTTGATGCCATTCGTCCTTGGAAAGAGTCAAGAGGAAGAGACACAAGATGAGGACCTAGCGGACTGGATCTATAAAGATCCCATCACCACTGATAAACCGCGAGTTACACTTCCTACAGAACAGTATGGCAAAGGCCTCCTCATTATGCAAAGAATGGGATATGATGGTCAGAGTGCTTTGGGATACTGCAAACAAGGACGACATGAACCTCTGCTACCAGAATTCAAGCCCAAAGGTAATACAGGCCTAGGCTTTGAAAAAGAGATCCTTCCTAAACTCAAATTCAAAGGAAAACCCAGCAAACCATTTTGCCCACCTACTGCAAAGAGGACACCTTTCATAATCAAAGCACCATCAAGCACTATCCCCACTGCCCCATCGAGGCTCACAACCCCACCGCAACCGTCATCAATATCATTCATCCCATCAAACGAACCAGTAATCCTATCAGCAACATCATTTGTAGCAACAACTATATTGGAACCCGCAGCAGCATCTATGGCACCAGCCATTCCAACAGAAGTCACTAAATCAACACTGCCGATACTTCCAGTGACAAATCCTTTAAATCCCATCACGGTTCCTGCAGCACCGATCACCACAAAGGTACATAAACCAATCACGCCTGCCGTGTTTAACTCCAAAGACATCCCAGTATGGTATAGCAATCGGATGCTGGAGAGTGATTCAGAAACCGACTCACATGAGTGGGAATTTGATTCTGTACAACTTAACACTTCAGATGAGGAAGACACATCACCACCTCCGCCACGCAAAGACATCCCTGTTTACGGAGAAGCACAGATAAAGACCACTTGGGTACCTGAGCTGGAAACATCTTCCACAAACCCTATGTCTCATACTACGCCTGATTCTGACAAGGAGAGTACCATCAACGACCTTCACCACACTGTCTTAACCCTCACTGATACATCTCCCGCACTTAACTTAATCGATGAAGTAATGCCCATTATCCACCCTGAACTCATCGAATGGAACCAATCAAATCCCCCATGTCTTGACCTCTTCCAAAACGATGAGGCTATCATTGACTTTTTGGAATTAAGGGATAATCTACCAAGCGGGGATCACAAAGCTGGATTCGCCATTCAACTTAATAGCGCAACATACTTCGGGGCGGAAGCCAAACCCTTCAGCTGCAAAAATATAACAATAAAACATGGATCTTCCAGTGAAAACCACACTGTGGCGCTGTTTGATCCGACAAAAGTAAAAAGAAAGAGCGTATCCAACGGTGAAAACCTCTCTGAGGCGCCTGAGGATGAAGGGTTTGACATTCTCCCTGCTAGTACACAACAGGAACGATCGACGATTCTCATTGAGGAGACTAAAGAATACAATGTGGGGACTCCTGAAAACCCTCATATCATACATCTGGCATCTCTTCTCACTCCAAAGGAACAACCTCAATTTATAGAGTTCTTCCAACAGCGTCAGATCAACTTTGCATGGTCATATGGAGACATGCCTGGGCTTGATCCTGATTTAGTCATGCATCATCTCACAGTAGCAAAAGGAGCCAAACCTATCAAGCAAAAGCTTCGTAAAATGCATCCTTAGATTGTCGTGCTAGTCAAAACAGAACTCAAGAAACTCCTGGATGTTGGTTTCATTAGACCAATTGATTATGCAGAATGGATCTCCAACATTGCAGCAGTTGGCAAACCAAAAGGGGGCATCCACATTTGTACAGACTTCAGAGATCTGAATAAGGCATGTCCTAAGGATGACTTCCCTCTACCAAATATCGACATCATAGTGGATCTAACAGCAGGACATGCCATGCTTTCACTCATGGATGGCTTTTCGGGATACAATCAAATAAAGATCGCACCAGAGGACCAACATAAGACAGCCTTCACATGTCCATGGGGCACATACTGCTGGAATGTAATGCCTTTTGGTCTAAAGAATGCAGGAGCAACCTATCAAAGAGCAATGACCACCATCTTCCATGACATGATGCATACCATGATGGAAGACTATGTGGATGACTTACTAGCAAAATCACTCACCAGAGACGGGCATCTCCACATCTTAGATAAAATCTTTGGTAGACTGGAACAATACCATGTTCGACTCAACCCAAAGAAATGTGTCTTTGGAGTGACCTCCGGGAAGCTTCTAGGATACATTGTCTCAAGCAAAGGTATTGAGGTCGATCCAGCAAAGGTTAAAGCAATCATGGACATGCCACCTCCAAAGAATATCAGTCAGCTAAGAACACTACAAGGACGGCTTCAATCTATCCGCAGATTCATTGCACAATTGGCTGATAAGTGTCACCCATTCACACACCTGCTACACAAGAACATTCGCTTTCAGTGGGATGACAGATGCCAGCAAGCATTTCAAGCGCTTAAAGACTATCTCATGAATCCACCATTGCTGATGCCACCAGATCCAAGTAGACCATTATTGCTCTATATCTCAGCAACAAGTACAGCATTGGGTGTACTACTGGCACAACATAATGCAGAAGGAAAAGAGTGTGCTATTTACTACATCTCTCGCACACTGGTGGGCTATGAACTCAATTACACACCTATTGAGCGAGCTTGCCTAGCAGTAATCTTGGCAGCCACTAAACTGAGGCACTATCTGTTAACACACAAGGTGCAACTCATTGCAAAGATTGATCCACTCAAGTATTTACTTAGCAAAGCAGCATTGACAGGTCGCTTAGCCAAATGGGTGATGATTCTAAGTGAATTTGATATTGAGTATGTGGACCGTAAAGCTATCAAAGGGCAGGTCATTGCAGATCAGTTGGCCGATGCCCCACTCATAGGCGATCATCCCCTCATTTCCAATTTTCCAGATGAAGAGATATTCATGATCACAGAAGTACAGTCATGGAAATTATACTTTGATGGTTCATACACTAGGCACGGCTCGGGGGCAGGCATTTTGTTTATCACACCTCAGGGTGATAGCATCCCGAAGTCTTACAGGCTCACATTTCCATGCACAAACAACATAGCAGAGTATGAGGCCTTGATCATAGGACTCAGGTTAGCCATACAATGGAAATTAAAAGAACTACAAGTATATGGCGACTCCCAACTGGTCATTCGACAAGCAACAGATGAGTATCAGACCAAGGATGATAAACTCATGCCATACAAACAAATGGTGGACAGTCTAAAGACATCATTCACTACTATCACTTTTGAGCAGATACCAAGAGATCAGAATCGAGTTGCTGACGCCATGGCTACCATCGCATCTCTCCTAGATCTTCCACAGAATTCAACATGCTACGAGTTCTTGGTAGAACAGCTTTGGATTCCCGCTTATGATATCCCCGAATCCGAAATGATATGTCGCCTTGTCGGTTCTGAATCCCCATGGTACGGTGAGTTCTACACCTATCTCCACGATCACACCCTTCCTCCCAACCAATCAAATAACCAACGAAAAACCTTCATTCGCCAAACTGCTCGATATACCATTATTGCCGAAACCCTATACCGACGTAGTCTTGATGGTACTCTCCTTCGATGTTTGGAACAAGGTGAGATAACAAAGGCTTTGGAAGAGGTACATGAAGGAATTTGCGGGACTCACTCAAGTGGTCCATCACTAGCCAAGAAGATCATGCGAGCTGGATACTATTGGCCATCTATGGAAAAGGATTCCTACTACTTTGTCAGGAAGTGCAAGAAATGTCAAGTTCATGGCGACCTAATACATGCACCAGCTCAAGAACTGCAACCAATCACAACACCATGGCCTTTCTGTCAATGGGGCCTTGACCTTGTGGGTAAAATTCATCCATCTTCATCTAACGGCCATAAATTCATTATTACCGCCACCGAATATTTCACAAAGTGGATCGAAGCTGTTCCACTTACCCAAGTCACCGACAAGCAGATCGCCTCATTCATCCTCAACTACATCATCTGTCGGTATGGTGTACCCATGTCCATCGTCACAGATAACGGTCTTCCTTTCAAAAAACAGGATGTCCGTGAGCTTTGTGAGAAATTTCATATCCAACACCGCTTTTCCACTCCCTATTACCCACAAGGCAATGGTCAGGCTGAAGCATCCAATAAAAACATATTGAGAATCCTAAAGAAGACAGTCAATGATGTCAGTCGTGATTGGCATGTTCAATTGAATCCAGCATTATGGGCATATCGAACTAGCATTCGGACCCCTACAGGTGCAACTCCTTATTCATTGGTCTATGGTGCTGAAGCTATCTTACCTATTGAGGTCGAGATACCATCCTTACGGGTTTCATTACACAATCTCATCGATGATGAAGCATACAGAGTATCCCGTCTTCAAGACTTAGAGTTACTAGATGAGAAGCGACAAGCTGCATACAATCACCTCAAAGCCTATCAGCAGCGCATGAGTAGAAGCTACAATCACCGAGTTAGATCTCGTACATTTGAGGTAGGTGATCTTGTTCTTCGAGAAAATCCTCGCAACCAACCAAACAGAGAACATCAAGGCAAGTTTGAATCAAACTGGTTGGGCCCATATGTTGTCACTGCTGTATTCGGGTCCGGGGTATATCAGTTGGCTACATCAGATGGAGAACCGCTCGCAGATCCAATCAATAGCATGCACCTCAAACGGTTTTATACCTAAGCTGTATAGAACATCAGGCTCCCCTACATATCAGAAAAATACCAAAAACATTCAGAAAAATGTCCTAAAGAAAATACAAAAACATTCAAAAAAGTAAAGAAAAATCATGCATCCAAACGGTGAACAAACACTCCGGTGGCACCTTGGGTAAGTACGATGGTGAAAACCTGGCAAATAGGCGCTACTCGTAAAGGCAATGGCTCCATTATCTTTTCAGACTCGTTGTGATCACATTCATGCACACATACATCCATCCATCCCAACCATGACTTGTTATTTGATCTACAATTAAGAAAGTACTCCATGCGTCTAGCATCCCACCTTTTCATAGTCAAGTCTACAAACTGGGGGCAATACCCTTACCCTAGTGATGGAAGTGGATTTTACATTGTCTTATGTGTCATTACGCTCTTCATTCAGGCAATCATCAGAAAATATCAAAAACATTCAAAAATGACTCTCAAAATACCAAAAACATTCAAAATTGTTTCACAAAATCCAAAAAACATCGGAAAACCCATCAAAAATCACCCAAAAACATGACAACACCTTGTACATATTCATCCGATCAGATACAAAACAAACATTGACAAAATACTCACACAAATGACCACTTATCACTCGACCAACACAATCAACATCAACAATCCAAACTGTCTTAAACAAGGATGCATCCTTCCTTATCAAAACAAAGACAAGATGACATTTTCTTTGACAAGAAAATTATGTTAAGCTATCAAATACTTGGTTGATTCGTGAGTAATTCATTTGTTTATCTGTATCGGGATCTTTCAGCATTGTTTTGTATCGTTTGCGCATTATTTCCGATGAAGTACTGGGGCATGTACTAATGGTGTCTACGTGGGAAGTTCACCAAGCTACATGATCTTATGCAAAATGTAGTCATAGATCATTACGGCTTGTTGACTATAGCGTATACCTCGACCATATGAGCATGAATCATTACCAAGGATCCATATTCTTTATTCTTTATGTATATATTGTTTGTTTGCAGGTACAATTCTCTTTCTTTGGTTCCTCCTACCTCATCCAAACTGGATAAAGGTTTTATCTCTTATTACAGTATGCACTTGTCTCAGGATATGATCAGCCTAAGATCAAGGAGGACGTTCCAAGTCATGCATGAAAGGAGATAATCCTTATCTGTTCCGCAAGCAATACTCAGGTCAACTTGATCCATTATATCAAGTTGCTTGTATTAACTTGCTATATCAAAATCCATGTAAGAAAGACTCTGGTCATCTTGAATCTTTATGTCAAGTTGCTTGTATTTTCTTACAACATTTTAAAGCTCAATGATGAAAAATAATGCACCATGGATCATCATTCCATCTCATTTGTATATATTGCATTCCGTTGCATTCCATCCATCCATACATTCATAAATAGCTGCATATCATTCGTACATAGTAATGACAATGGATACTCTATTTTTCCTCTTCTTCCATAGGAATGTAATAGGTCCTCCATTTCTTCTATCTAACATTGAACCCCCCCCACCCTCCCCATCTCGATAATCACCATCACATACCCTACATCATGTCCCAATCAACCTAATCAAGCCACGTTCATCACCATCCATCTCTAAATAGGAGGGATTGTGTTTCCTATCCTAAGTCATCCAATAAGTCAAGAAAGTTACTCTATTTGCGCAGATACATCGACTCCCACACACCTAGACTATCAACAGATACTCTGATCAAGTATCTTCGGGTCTCAACAGGTAATCGATCATGGTAATCCTAGACTACATCAGGCATTTATCATAATGACCTAGTCTCAACGGGGCTGCTATGATTCACCACAATCATCCATCACACGCACACACTATCAATTGATCAACCAATCAAACACAATCCAACGGACAATTACATCAATTGTCTACGTCTCAACGAGTATTTTGCTTCATATACCTTGACTTCATCGGGCAATTACATCAATTGTCTAAGTCACATCAGGTCACTTTGATTCACTTACTTAGACTTTATCATGTCCAAGCGACCAACTGACATCAACTGTCACACTTTGACTTGACCGGGGCAATTAAACCGATTGCACCAGATTGTCCAACCAATTTTGATCAATTGTATAGCATCAATCCAAACCCCACACTACATCTACTATGTATCTCTTGCATGACCTCAGGGTACTCGCTGGCTTGTTGTTTCTTCATATTCACTCCATTTTCTCCCATTCTTTCATCATTAGTTCTAATTTCTTCTATTCTACCTCCCCTCCACTTTTCATTCTTTTTCGAGAGATCGCCCGATTTAAAAAAAAAAAAAAAAAAAACATTCGGCCCATCTCTCGAGGGGGCATACCACCCATTAAATTTACATTTTATGGGGCATTTTTTCACACCTATTTTTCTTTCTTTGAAACGACGCGATAAACCGCACCGTCTCAAAGAGGGGCAAATGTAGTCACATAAATCTGTCCACTTAATTAAATGAATATTTAGTATTTATTTGATTATTTAACCATCAATTAATAATTAATTAAATTAATATATTTAATTAATTCATCTTAACCCTCTTCTCCTATTAATTAAATAAATTATTCAATTTATTTGATTTAATTCACTTAACCAAATTCAGACCAATAATTAAATAAATAAATCATATTTATTTAATTAAATCTTCTCTCACATTTAAATAAATTAATATTTATTTAAAACCCCCAAAATCCCACCTCTCACATTTAAATAAATAAATCATTTATTTAAATCACCTTTATCCTCCACCCACTTGCATTTTCCTACAAATGCAAGTTGCACATTTAAATAAATAAATCATTTATTTAAATCACCTTTATCCTCCACCCACTTGTATTTTCCTACAAAAGCAAGTTGCACAATTATTTTAAATAAATAATTTATTTAAAACACCTTTATCCTCCACCCACTTGTATTTTCCTACAAAAGCAAGTTGCACAACTATTTTAAATAAATTATTTATTTAAAATCCTATTTTAAATAAATTATTTATTTAAAATCCTATTTTAAATAAATTATTTATTTAAAATCCTATTTATCCTCACCCACTTGAAACCTTTAATGGTTTCCCTTAAAGTATTCAAACTTGATGGCTTTAAAGTCTTCAAACTTGATGGCTTCCTTCTATAGTCTTCTTAAGACTTTAATGGTTTTCCTTAAAGTCTTCAAGCCTTTAATGGTTCCCCTCAAAGTCTTCAAGCATTTTAATGCTTTATCTTCCTTTTTCTCATTTAAATAAATTAATATTTATTTGAATATTTATCCAAATACAACTTGCACACATTTATTGAAATAAATGAATTTTTATTTTAATAAAATCCTATTTTCCCTCACCCACCAAATCCACTTGCAAAATCTAATCCCCTTCTAGATTCTTCTAACCCCTTCCTAATTAGCTTAATCCATCCCCTAATTATTGTCACATTCCTAAGCAAAATGGAGTCACTTCTCAAAGCCTAAAAGTCTTGGATAACCTTTGAAAGCTTCCAACCTTCAACCACTAAATGGCTCAAAGTCTTTGATAACCATTGAAGGCTTTCAACCTTCAACCACTTAATCCCAAAAGTCTCCAATAACCATTAATGGTTACCTCAAACCCTCCCACATGGTTAAAACATTTGTTTTGACTCAACCTCTACCCAACCCAAGGGTCTCATCAAGCCTTTAATGTTTTGACCATGATTATCTCTTAATCATTTGCACAAAGGTTTATCCTTGCATTAACTCCTAATCCAGTGGGTAATCCTAATTTAGACTTGACCCTTACCTTCTAGATAACCATGAGGTCTTCTCAGGCCTTTAATGCCTCCAACCTCTTCTCTCAACCCAATCCTATGTTGACACTTGTCACCATTTTATTGGTGCCAATTGTGCACATGGATCCCCAACTTTCAATCCTAACCCTTGTTAAGATTGCTCAATCTTAACCCTTCATTTCCCTATTTCTTCTATAAATAGAACCCTTCTCCTCAAGCAAAAGAGGAAGCATTTTAGAGTATTGTTGTTATACTGGCATTAGCATAGAGCTTTTTCATAGCATCACTATCTACTCTTGCATAGTATTTGCTTATCATATTCAACCATCTTGAATCTCCATATGGCATCCATGGCTAGTGCTAAAAGCTGAGAGCTACACTCATTTGGGACTTGGAGAGGAGAGAAACAAGGGAGAAGCATCAAAAGGCATCATGGAAGCATCTTAGGGAGGCTCTTCTCCTTTCTTTTATTTTGTTAAACTTCTTTCATGCTTTTTGAAATCTCTCTTGATATGTTTGGAATGGTTTTTAGTTCTTTGTTTTGTTTTTATGGTTGAAACTAACTTATTAACATTGAACTTTGTTGTTGCCTTGTCCCCATTTCCATGACATCACAAACTATCCCATGGCCTGACACATGCCAAAATATATAAAATATATGAGGACATATAAACTTTTTTATTACCGAAGCAACTCAAACTCTCATGTAATATGTCTGCTATCAACTCAACCCAATCAATGTATCTGTTATCACTAAGAACAACCTGAATGAAAAAGTACATTCAGTCCTCCCAATAAAAGGCTATTTGATTTCCCCTTATTCTATGTATCATGATTACTATATCCCTCACTTCTCTGATTAGATTTTGTCGTGTTAAAGGGCCTTGTAGCCGAGAACCTCCCCTTTGAAACTTCAACAACTCATTTCTAGTAATGATACTTCTATAGGTGGATTTCTTCTTAGAGAAGAGCCCTTGAGACTTACCTATTGTCCAATCTTCATACTGCTCTTTCTCTAGAATCTTCATTACCACAACAATAGTTTCCCAGTTAATATTGAGCAAAAATTCACCATTTGCATCTTTTATACACCTTTGCGCATGGTCGTATCTATTCATGCACTCCCAAACCAACTCAAGGCATAACACAAGTGGAAGAAAAAATGTCACTTCTACTAACCCACTATCTAAAATGTTTTCCATTAAGGGAGAATTGGTGGGGTTCTGTGCCCTTGCATGAAATTCTCCTAAATCTACTAAAGGCGGAAAGGTATCCCCTAGCTCAGGTAGAGAACAAACTAACCGAGAACTTTGGTCTATCTTGGGCAATGTGGGTCTCATTTTGAATTTCACAAACAGGAGGCAGAGCAAGAAAGAGTAGAACAAAGAGAACTACAAATTAAAGCTTTCTATTCACAAAATCACAGAAGTGAGAGAGAATTTTGACTCACCTTTCATGCAGAGCTCTCGATTCAAAGGACTAAGAATAGAAAATATCTCTTGCGCAAATTGTCTACTTACCAAATTGGGCAAATGAATTAGGCAAAATAGCTATTTAAAAATCTAGAGAACTGGCCTGAAAATCCGTCACACATTTTTCTATGATTTGCAACCGCAGGCGTATTCATGCCAACTTACTTCGAAAATACCTAATTCTAACAACTCATTAATTTCAAATCTCTGCCCTTCATATCTTTCTTTTAAATGATTACCTCTCCAAGTACGACCTTACATCACGTTCCCTTTTCCTATATAATTGTTGTTGATGCTTCGCCACTTTTATCTCCAAAGCTTTTGATCATTGAACTTTGAGCTTTGAACCCTCCGAGAAGTGGTTCAATGGTTCAAGTTCAAAAGGAAAACAAGAATAAACCAATACAAAGACACCAGAATACTGCGGCTTATTCGCTACAAGAATTGGACTTAAGACAGACAGGATCTAACATTACGATACTTTGAACCTTGAACTTTGAACTATGAAAAGGTTCAAAAGTTCAAGTTCAATGACAAAAATACAAAGACCTTAAACTCATAAAACTAAAGCCGCGATACAACACGCTCTGGTTGAACTCGAACTTTGAACTTTGCAAAGGTTCAACAAGTGGGAAAGAAATTTAACAAGGCCAAAACCAAGAGTTATAAAAGGTAAGACTAAATAAACACTCCTTATTTGAGGACGTGGGAGACATAGTGCAAGCGAAAATATGGAGGGTAACAAAGTCGTAGATAGATGACTTCTTTGGAGAGTGGGACCGTGGTGGACCTTCTTCCTACCAGAGTTTTAGTTTCACGCACTGATGATGTGAGCCCTTATGGAGAGATGGGACGCAGATACTATGTCCTTCCATCTTCCCATAGGGGAGATGATGATTACATTGATTGACGTCTATCACATCCTTTGGCTACCCATCCGAGGGAAGAGAGTATCTCCCACCATCCCATCAAGAGAAGAGTTAGGGAGACAATAGGAATGGGCCCTCAATCATAGAGTCAACATGACTGAGCACATCTATTTGTGGGCATTAGGTCAGGGCTGAGTTTCAATTCGCTTGGTGTGATGCATCATGATAGCAACTATGGCGTACCAGGTGCTGATCGATGTTTTCAAATCAGAGTTGAGTTTTGAATTTGTACCACTAATCCGAGAGATGGAGGGGCACCAGACTATATTCGCATGGGGGCAAAGCATGCTCGCACATCTTTATTACGAGCTTTCCCACTATGTGCACCATGAGTATCAGAGCCTGACAACATTCACCCTACTATAGGTCTGGATGTTCAAGCATATCTCATG
The DNA here is from genome assembly GCF_030272615.1 of Cryptomeria japonica. Lineage (NCBI taxonomy): Eukaryota > Viridiplantae > Streptophyta > Pinopsida > Cupressales > Cupressaceae > Cryptomeria > Cryptomeria japonica. Next base: position 593,062,900 of record NC_081413.1, on the reverse strand, counting down.
CACACGACCAATTAGATTCCTGGTGTCGATGCCTTTAGACATGTTGAGGGTGCATGACTACCCACTACTATGTGGCAAGTGGCAGATGGGGGACCTCACATATTGGAGGGTCACCATTGACTAGATGGAGATTGACGATATCATATGGCAGCCATTCCATGATATAGGGTTTTGGACCACAAACTGCACTCAACTCCCACAGATATAGTGAGATCCCTTCCTGCTCGATCACTAGGACCACATTGTGATGCCCTACTACTTGCGATAATGTATGCAGCAGTTCGGGTAGGTGTAGACTATTCCACTTGTTGTGCCGACATATGTTAATTTGGCTAGGAGTGCGGTGCGACCACAAGACCTGGCTCGCCCCACCCTCAGATATGTTTGTGATAGCTCTAAGGGCAGTGACGATGATGACATCACACCATAGTTAGATATAGATGATGGCAGAGTCACCCAAGACTTCGCGGGCTAGTGTTCTATAGTAGGGCTTGCTTCAACCTTCCCACTAGATGCAACAGGAGGGGATGTTGGAGCTCTAGGAGGAGACAACGACGACCACTCCTCCTCAGGTGATGAGGGCGAGAGGGAAGCATAGAGACAATGGGTGGGGAGCCCAAGCCCAAAGAGACCAATGCTTGGAGTGAGGGGGATCCCACCATCGCCTATTGCACTATCATCTACACTTCTAGCTCTAGCACCAACACCAACAACCACCGTGGGGGCATCCGCTAGGAGGGCGCCTCTGCAGGATCCAGACTAGCAGAGGGGTGATCTTGGTATGCGTTGTGATTTTAGTTCATATATTTGAATCTTTTCCATACATTCTTTGATATGTACATAGACATGCATATATTTTTATGTCATGGATACTAATAGATTGATATTTTATGTTTTTGCAGAGGACATTGCTGAGTGGATAAGCTTTATTCACCAGGACTCGTAGAGATCGATTGTCCCTATTGTGCAGGTCCGGGACCCTGTAATGGATAGTTACCGATCCCTCCAGATAGCAGGGAGACACACCCACTTGTTTGAGCTGGTATCATGACTACAGACAAGATATGAGGAGGGTCGGATGGAGTTGGTGCAGGGAGAAACACAACTAGCCATCGTGACTAGGCAGAGGTATCAGGCTTTGCTAGAGGTCCGCTCTATCCTTAGAGAGAGAGAGATCAGGCAGTGACGTGAGCTATGAGTGCTAAGAGGGCATGTGACGCTCTATAGAGCTAGGTCGATGACCTTCGACGACATGTGGATGTCGCCCAACAGGGCGCCACTGGTCACCTTGACCACTCCAGAGTGTGCCAGTTGCTAGCAGATTTAGAGGTGGCACGTCAGAGAGAGTGTTTATCGTGAGAGGAGCTCATGATGCATGGGGAGGTCGTGGTAGAGTTGCACAAAGAGTTGAGGGGCTTGTGGTCACAAAGCACTATTGATGTGAGATCACAGTCCACCATAGTGAGAAAACCCACATGCTGAAACCGGTATCCTCCGACACCTGAGACCTCAGGGACCCATCCTCCTCAAGGTTCATGAGACATTTTGAGTTTTAAGGATTGATTCATTGGATGTATAGCATTATTTTTTATTTATACACATATGTACTGATGTAGTTTAGAGACACATATGCCAACATCACGTGTTTTTGTAGTGATGCGATACATGTACATTGATACTTTACATTGACATCATATATATATGTATATATACATATGAGATTCAACATTCTGATCTTATCTTGTGTCGTTATGGATGAATGTACTTTTTTATTTATACACTTATTATATATGCTGATGTGATGGATGATTTAGAGTAGATGCACATCAATATTTACTTTACATATTGCTGGATATATGCATGATTAAATTCCATGATGATCATCATATAGATGTTTTTAAGATATAGAGAGAACATGTATACACACGCACACACATATGTGCAAACCTATATATGCACAATCACTTCATAACACTGAGATAATTAGATATCGTGTTGATGAAGATATATCATGACATGACTAGCATAGAAATCTAAGCATAATGCACATGATACATACAACTTTTTTTTTCTATGCAAAATATGTACATAGATGCAAAGCATTGATAGGTTCCTTGAGAGGTGTACCATCCATATGAGATAAACCATAAGCACCAGAACCATAGATGAAGGTGATGATGTATGGACCTAACCAGTTTGGGCTAAACTTCCCTCTTTGATCAAGTGGTGCATTCACATTTCTCTGATTCTCACAAAGAACTAGGTCACCTATCTTAAAGGTTCGGGGTAGCACACTTTGGTTATACTATTTAGACAAAGACTTTTGATAAGCTTGAAGATGTTGAAGGGCCTTCAGACGATGCTTGTCCAACAACTCAGGCTGATTTAAGCGAAGAGTACGATACAAATCATCATCAATAATCCCTTTCATAGAGATGCACAATGATATAATTTCTAACTCAAGAGGCATGATAGCATCAACACCATACACAAGGTCGTAAGGCATTGTCCCCGTAGCTGTAGAAACACTCGTGCAATAGGCCCACAATGCATATACCAACTAAGTATGACAATCTTTGCCATGTTTAGTAATGGTCTTACATAGAATCTATTCAATAGTCTTGTTGGACGCTTCCGATTGACCATTGGATTGAGGGTAATAAGGTGTAGAAAAGCAATGTTCAATGTAAAAATTTTCAAGAAATTGCTTAACTTCCTTGTGCTTAAATGGTGTACCATTATTAGAAACAAGGGTAGTAGGTAAGATGAAACGAGAAATGATGTAATCCATAATGAAGCCACAAATCATATCAATAGTGGTGGATCGCAATGGTATAGCTTCGATCCACTTTGTGAAATAATCGGTAGTAGTGATGATAAAGGCATGACCCTTAGAGGAAGGGGGAAATATCTTGCCAATAATATCCAATCCCCATGTCTGAAAAGACCATGGAGAAGATTGAGTTTGAAGCTCCTATGCATGGGCTTGAATCAAGTTACTATGTTGTTGACATTGGGGGCATTTCTTGACAAAGGAAAAGGAGTCTTGTTCTATTGTTTGCTAGTAAAACCCCATGTGAATTAGTTTGTGGATCAAAGATTTGCCTCCAAAATGCCCTCCTCCAGAGCTTGAATGGGCTTCCTAGAGGGCAAGGTGTATCTCATCTTTTGTCAAACAATGTAAAAGAAAACCATTATAGGATCGTCGATAAAGGATATTGGATAAGAGGATATAACAGGAGGCAAGTTTTTAAATCTGCACACATGAGCTCTCGCTAGTGTCATCGAGAAAACTTCCGGTTTTGAGATAATTATAAATGTGCACGAACCATTCTCATGAATCAATATGAGCACATATAAAATTATCAAATTGGGCTTGATCAGTTACAACAAGAGAGAAAAGTACTTGTACCACAAAATTATATTCGTCCTGTCCAAAGTTCGGGCCTACAAGGCAAGCAACGCTTGCCATTGCATCTTCATGATGGTTTTCTCTTCAGAAAATACTATCGATCGTATGAGAAGTGAAATATTTTAGTATGGATATGAATAAATCCCTATACTGAGATAACTTCAACTGCTTGACGTGATATGCACTTGTAACCTGATTCACAATAAGCTCAGAGTCTCCATGGATGCGAATATGTTTCACATCCATGGCAATCATGGCACTCAACCCAAGAATTAAGGCTTCGTACTCAACAATATTATTAGTGCAATGAAATTCTAAACAGAAGGAAAGAGAGACTAGTTTTCCTTTAGGCAAGACCAAAACCATACCTGCTCCTGAACCAGTCTGACATCTCAATCTGTTAAAATACATATCCCATACATGTTCTTGACTAATGGTTAATACATCTTCATTGGGGAAAAGATCTAAGGTAGGAAAAGATTTTTCAGATGGGGCATCAAGCAACTGATCAGCGACGACTTTCCCTTTAATTGACATCTGAGTTATGAATTTGAGGCCAAACTCAGAGAGTAGCATCATCCATATATCCAACCTTCCTGAAAGATCGAACTTTGAAAAGAGATGCTTGAGAATATCATTTTTAGCAATAACTCGTGTTTATGTATGAAGGATGTAATGTCTTAACTTTTGTGTTGCAAAGATGAGAGCTAGACATTGTTTCTCCATGACAGATTATCGACTCTCATACTCTATTAACGTACGAATAATGTAATAGACTGCTCTCTCTCGGCCTTTGTCATCACGCTGAGCTAACAAAGTTTCTAGAGTGTGAGATGAGGCAGAGATGTACAAAAAGAAAGGTCTATCAGACATAGCCGGCATTAGGATAGGAGGATTAGACAAGTAATTCTCAATAGAATCGAAATCTTCCTAGCATTCCTCATTCCATTTGAAATGAACATCTTTCTTCAAAAATCGTTTGAAAGGAAGGCGTACAATCAACCAATTGTGCCACGAACCTGTGAATGGCCTGAATCTTCCCTTGCAAACTACGAAGCTAGGAGATGTTTCTATGTGGAGGCATGTTTACAATTGTGTCAATTTTATCAGTAACTATCTTGATTCCTTGAGATACAATGAATCCCAAAATGTTTCCCAGCATCCACACCAAAGACACATTTAAGGGGATTTAATCTCATCTTGTATAATTGAAGCCTTTCAAAGACAAATCAGAGAGTTACAATATGTTTTGGATGGGCAAGAGATATCGACATAATATTCCAAGATTTTATGGATGAAATCATGAAATATCAGGGTCATGGCTCGTTGGTAGGTTGCTCCTGCATTCTTCAACCCAAACAACATGACAACATAGCAAAAGGTTCCCCAAGGAATCCTGAAGGCAATTTTATACTAATCTTCCAAATTAATACAAATCTAATTGTACCCCAATAAACCATCCGTGAAGGAGAGCAAAACATAACCTACGGTTGAATCCACAATCATGTCAATGTTAGGGAGTGGAAAATCATCTTTGAGAGAAGCTTTATTCAAATCTTGAAAGTCAATGTAGATGCGGATTCAACCATCAAGTTTGCTAACTGGAACATTGTTCGATATCCAAGACAAATAGTCAATAAGATGGATAAAAGCAACCTTTAAGAGATTTTCTATCTCTGTCTTAACTAATAAAGCCACCTTGGGATTTATTTTTCAAATATTTTGTTTCATAGGTTCAATATCAGGACTAAGTACAATATTATGTACCACAATTGACTCATAAATGCCTGACATTTCTTCATAAGACCACAAATATATTGGGGAACTGATGTAGAAGATAAAAATATTCTTTGAATTCTACGAAGGATAAACACTTCCCAACCTTGATAACCTTTTCGAGATTTTTATCACTCATAATAAAATCAATAGTTTCTTTGATAAGGAGTGCACTGCGGTCTTCCGGATGAGATGTGGGTATATGCTCTTCATTATAAGATAAGGGTGCCCCCTGCTCAACGGATTTGCCAAAATACGCTTGGGTATTTAAATAATAAGGGAAATGACATTTATGGTGATAAGAGGGAAAATCATTATAAGTGCCTAGAAATTCCTTCAAGAATTCTTCCGAAGGGAAAAGGTAACCATGTTAACAGTTAACCATGGCTTTGTCCTTCGACCCGTATGACGATATCCTAATCCAATGTTGTAGTGACGAGGTTCGGCTTCTAGAGGAATTCAAATACCTTGCTCATTAGGTCCACAACCTTTTCCATCATAATTGAGTTACGATATAAGCTTATATCCAGGACCATAAATAGCATGCAACTCCTTAAAGGAAGGAGGCTTTATATAAAAAGATGATCAACGAGATAAGCATCACCCAACTTTATAGACACATAATCATCTTTCGTAGCCGAAGTGAATGAAATCTTAGGAAATTCCAGGTGGATGGGATCAACTTTGTATTCACCAACATGAGAATTAGTGAAGTTTAAAGAGCCCCAATCATCACCCAAACATGCATTTACTTTGGATGGAGAAGGTGGTTTGTTAGGAGTAGACTCCAAGGCTCATACCTCGAGGAGATCTTCTTTCAAAGAATCTTTCTCCCTAGGTAGTTTTTCCTTCACATAATCTTGCTTCTTAGAAACTTCCTCCTTTGGGACTTCTTCACTCTTTGGCTCCTCCTTTTTAGAGGATAAAGCAGAAGTAGACATAGTCATCAAAGAGGATAAGGTAGGTACATAATTTTGAAAAGAAGGCACAACCAAAGCTTGTCCAACTACTGCTATTTGACAAAGGTGCAATGCTTCAGGGTCAACCTTGATTGTGACAACTTGGTTATTAGCTACAAACTTTATAGATCCATGAAGAGTAGAGGACATAGCTCCCAAGGCGTGAAGACATGGTCTACCCAGAAGAAGATTGTAAGACAAAGGACCTGACATCACATGTACAAGGGTTGGAATAGTAACAGGTCCAACCTTCAAGGACAATATGACCATTCTTACAGTGGTTTTAGCACTATTATCGAATCCTCGAATGAACAAGAAAGAAGCTACCAAGGTGTTTGGATCTACCTTGATCTTTGGTAATAAATCTAGGCTATAGACATTGAGTGTCAAGCTTGTGTCAACGAGTATTCATCTAATACCAACACTATTTGCATGAACAATTATAATTAGAGGATCTTCCAAATTTCTCACTTCTAGAGGCAGAAGCTCATGAGGATAGAAGTAATATTCGACAAATCCACACGAATATGATCCATCAACGCATTCACATCCATTGGTCTTGCAGAAGAGGGCAGTAAAATCTTTTGCAAAGCTTCCTGTAGCATACCTTGGTACATTGGGGCAGTTTGAAGCAAATACCATAGTGAGATCTTAGCGGGAGTAACCTTAAGTTGTTCGATAAGATCATAATCACGAGTTCGCTTATCTACCAGTAAAGCTGCTTGAGGAAGACCAGGCTGAGAAGGTGGTAAAGAAACTTGTGGTTGATCGAGAGTTTTCTTATTCCTTTGAGTATTATATGTATGAGCAATGGTGTTGTAAGATGATTGTTTAGATTGCATAAACCTTGTGTATAAATCAAAAGTTTCTCCTTTAAAAGGTTTTCCATTAATGGTTTTAACTTTCTTTGGAGAAGGACTTGTTGCGGTTACATGAATGTAAGGTCTCTTTGGCCTTTGAGGGGTTGCAGAGACAACAATAACATTCATAGACTTATCATCTTCGGATGAGGATGTCTTGGAGGATGACACTCCTTTTACATCTCTTTTGGAAAGAGGTGCTTCTAAGAAGTCATCTAAAACGTCATCCAACATATCAAAATCATCATTAGAGAATGCCTCGTCAAAAACATCAAACTCTAAGAGAAAGAGATTCGACATTAAGCATTCATGTCGGGTTCACCAAAATGTAGAGGAGATTTGTCACCTCTAAGATGATAAATTATAGAGAACAAATCTATTCTAAGGGTGAGCCAGGGGATAACAACAAAACAAAACTATGTTAGCAGAGGAACAATTAAATGATTAAAGTGCAAAAATAATGAAATATATAATCTGAACTAACAGTGCGATACAAAATTAAAAGTAGGTTATACCACAGAAAAAGGAAGGTCTTGGGTCTCAAACACTAGCGCAACGTACTGTCGTCTACACAACCAGAGAACACATAATTCAATGAAAGTCACACAACAACTCTCTACAGCTGCACATAACCTATTTGTCACCTACACATAGAGAGACATGGGAAAATGTTGGAGCTATATAGGGGTCTGCTTCAGTCAGACCCTCGCTTTGGTGTTTCCACCTCCACAGACAACCAGATAGATAGATTGGATAAAAGATAATAGATAAACATGCAAATAGAAACTATACTCCGCTTAATGGAAGCAAACCCCTATTGCAAGTAGATAAAGTGATATGTATTAAAAATCTAAATGCACCTAGATAATAGATACACTTAGAGATATGCTAGTTAAATTGCATGCAACGATAAAATATAGATAAATGATAAAGAGAAGACAAGGCGTGTAGCCAAACCCCCCTTTTCAAGATACGAGTGTGATGAAGCTCAAGATACGTGTTTGTTGCAAGATGATTGCAAGAATGTTGTAAATAGAAGTTGCTTGATAGTGCTTGTAGAGCCTTCAAGAGAGCACCGATGAGAGAGATCTAAGAGAGCCAAAGAGTAGAGCCAATAAATCAAGAGCCAGCTGAAAGAAGTAGAAGAAGTCCAAACGAGAACCCCTCAAAATGAGCTAAGAAGGGTTTTTAAGGTTGGGAAGGGGCACGGATGACCATTACAACCGGAAGCAAGACATGGAACACGCATTGGAAGGTGTTTGACTAGCTGCATGATGCGAGATTCCGCAGATCTATCGAGATGTTAACGCGACACACAAATGTCAACGTGACACACATACGCCTTCTCAAAGATAGGCCTAAAAGGGGTTTTAGGGCAAATAGGGGCACTTTGTCTTCAAGGCCCATGATGTCAAAATGATGGGATTTTGATCATAGACCTGCCATTAATGCACCATACGCTATGCATAAGCGTCATAAATGCACTAGGCACAATTTGGACACTACAATCTTTAATTTTTAGAATTTGAAAATCCAAAAAACATAATTCTAAACTTTACATTTATATTTAGAAATACATTAGACACTCCCTCTTCACTTACCAATTAAACAAAACTTATATTTAAATACATCTCATTTCAAACACTTAGAACACAATCCCTACACTTCGTGAAAAGATTATCCAACATCTAGAATGCACCAATACATAAATTATGGTATATGAAGGTAATTTATATATTGATGCATCTTAAGAGATGGATAAACACAACCCTATGTTTTACGAAATGATTATCCAACATCTAGAATGTACCATTACATAAATTATGATATATAAAGATAATTTATATATTGAGCATCTTAAGAGGTGAATGGTCATTCCCCACACTTCATACCCAAACTTAGCTTTAACTTTCCATTGTTTTTCTAATGTCTTAAAACAGAAATATCTAGTCTAGATGTATTTTGTAGTTGGGTGGGATTAGTGCTAAAAATTTCACAAGACGACATTAGGCAATGGTAAGGCGGAGGTTTTGACCTTAACCAGCAATTTAACAAACAGCAAGGTGGAGGCAAATAAAAAGTGTTGTATAGCACGTATTAACACTCCTCTTCACTACGACAATATAGGGGAAATCCATGGCGTCCCTGGAGAGCAACGTCCCTTGCATTAAGTTGTCGGTTGCTGTGGAATTGGAGGGAATGGGGAGGTGGGAATAGATTTGATCAACATGGTCTGAAACGCCCCTGTACATTTCGGGCATGGAGAATTCAGACACAGAGCTTCTGACCAAGACACTTCAAGTGGAACACAAGCTTTTCTATTTTGATCTCAAGGAGAACCCGCGTGGCCGCTACCTCAAAATTTCTGAAAAAACATCCGGATCTCGTTCCACCATAATTGTTCCTCTTGATGGTGTTGCCTGGTTTGCAGATCTCTTCAATTACTATGCCAGCAATGATGGGCAGGAACTCTATAGCAAGGAATTGCAGCTCGACATCAAAGTTCGTCTTTTCATTTCACTTTTTAGGCTTAGATCTGGATGTTTTTTGTTAATTAATTTCCCCATTGCTCTGTTTCAGGTGTTCTACTTTGATGTCGGGGAGAATAAGAGAGGCCGGTTTCTCAGGGTGGGTTTTTTAATTAAGTCTTTTTTTAACTTCCCCAATGAACGTGCATTGTGTTGTGAAGTGAAGAGTAATGGAGTATTCGATTGCAGGTCTCTGAAGCATCTGTCAGCCGAAGTCGGAGCACAATTATTGTGCCTGCAGGCAACGACTCAGATGGATGGTCTGCCTTCAGAGACGTTTTGGCTGAGATCCATAAAGCCTGCAGCTTAATAATACCAACCCAGGTCAGAGATCTGCGAGTCTTTGTGTTTCTTGCTTTTTTCCCCTGTTGATTAATGCCCACAATGCCGAAATTTTGATTGAATGCTAAATTTGCTTTGGAGGGTAGAGCTTCTGTGTGCATATTGAGCTGAAGGGTATGTTCTTATAATGTAATTTTGATGAGACAGCAGCAGCAAGCAAGTGCAACATCAGAGCAATTGCAGTTGCGAGGGTTGTCAGATCCAGTAGCGCCAGGATTCATATCAGTGGGGAGTTCACAGGAAAACTCTGTGGATGGGGGAATGGGGGACAAATCTATGGGTTTAGCTGGTGGAGAGAGTGGTGGAGTGGTGATGGCCAAAGTCATCAGGGCAGAGCAGAAAAGGTTTTTCTTCGATCTAGGGAGCAATTCTCGCGGCCAATTCCTCAGAATTTCAGAAGTAAGTTATGCATTTAATTTTTGAGTTTTATAAGTGCCCTTTTCTTTAAGGCTTCAAGTTGCATTGGTTCAAACATTTATTAACAAGTTTTTTCAGTGCCCAATTATATGCTTAGATTGTTCTGTATTCAGTTCTTGATTTAGATTCTGCATTTTGAGATATTTTTAGCTTTTACAGTTCAGCAGCAAAGTATGTTTAAACATTTAGATATTAGATCTGTGTAAGGTGTGATAAGTTCAGTTTTCCACTTTTTCCACTGTAAAAACACTACCAAATTGGTTAATCCACAAAAATACAAGTGCTTACACATCTTTATTTTCTGGACATTACTGGCAAAATTCTGCATTGAACCTGTCTCAAATTACTTCTTGTTCACAAACAATTTGAAATTAAGAGTTCTAAAGCTTCTAGAAGCAGGCCAGTAAACCTTCAAGCTAGCTAGTTGAATGGCATAATCCTGTGTTCATTTCGGCAAACACTTGGCCTCCAATTAATGGATCATCTAATTGGTATGATAAGTCCATCATTAAAAATTGAGTGGCACTGATACAAGTGTCATCTACAAATTGCTTACTGCATGTCTAAACCTACCATGAACTAGTACCTTACCTTTGCAGGTTAGTAATTGTAATTAAACATTTTTTGGTTAATTTTTTTATCAAATTGGATTTTAGCTTTGGCAGTTTTCTTTTTCTTCAAGGAGCAACAAATTTAATTAAATGATACAGTGCTCACTTTTTGGGGCCATTATGGCAGATTGTCTGTATTGAATTGAGGAATTTCATAATCATTCAATACCTTTTTATGCAATGCAATAAGTTTTATATGTTGACAGTGTTCATATTATTTGGTTGCAGGTGACAGGATCAGACCGTTCAGTTATCATACTTCCTGTATCTGTATTAGAACAATTCCATGATGCGCTGGGTCAGTTTGTTGATATCACTCGAAGCCAAGGACTCACAGGATCAAGTCTTCCAAATGTGCGTACAATTGCATCTGCAAATAGGCGAAGTGAAAACTAGGTGTTTTTCAGAGTTATAACAGTATTCCTTAAAAATGATTTGCCTTCCTCAATTGGGGAACTGGATTTTGTATTTGACAGAGTGGCAAACTTGCATTGATGCCACTGTTACAAAATGCACCTCCAGGAACTAATAAGGTTTCAACCTTAACTTACATCATATGGTATAGCTGTTCACAGGAGCCTAAGAAGCCTTGCAATTTTAACCTTCCATGCAGTTATTTAGACTATGAAATCTTTTAATAGATTATATTATATGACTTTTGACAGGAGCCTGAGCAGCCTTGCATTTTTAACCTTCCATCCAGCTATTTTATGAAATCTATTATAACATCTTTAATAGATTGTTACTTTCCATGAACCAGTTAGAACTTGAATCTAAGACTTCTTATATGCATGTTGGATGTCCTACCATTGAGCTGCCAGCCCTCTTTGTGACTGGAGCTTTTTAGTAGGCTCATTATAATTCAGGTGCAGGACATTTCTTCAACAATAAAATGTTGCCAGTTTTTTCAGTTAAAAGCACTTAATCGAGATCTCATCTTGATAAAGTGCAAACAATAATTGTTGTACCCCAAATAAGCAACTTTTGTCACCATGAAATAAAGATAATAAACCATTGTATAGATTCTAGTAACTTGATTCTATAGTTAACTCTTTCAACTTTACTGAATACTTACTTTCAATCTACTGCCTTCTCACAATCATTATAAGATCTTGTTGTTTTAACATTTCATCCCTCAGATATTTGCTCATCTGTGTCCTAGTTCATGATATGGGCTCATTTTGTTTCTGAATTTCAGAGTAGATGTGATAGATGTAACAATGCAAGCATGAGGGGACTGTTATATAACTCCTGGACAGGACTTGACATCTAGATACATCTGCTGGTCCTCCCCATTAGGTGAAAATCAGACTGAAAGGACATGTTGCATGACAGCAACCTCTATTATGTTATCACCATGCCATGTTTCAATTTAAATGTGAAAATTTGTAAACTTTTCATGATTTTATTGGTGAAATGTTTGACCACATAAAGTCTGTGCTATAATAATATTAGGAATTTAAAAAAATATGCTAAAATATTAAACTTAGCTCCCAAACAATTGGCTTATTCAATTGATTTCTAGGAATCCAAGGATTAAAAAAGAAATATTAAAACAAAATAAAATGCAATAATGAACTTCCAAACAACCCACTTATTTACTCGATTGCTCAGTTAGAATACAAGAAATTATATATATATTAATGAACTGCCACACCTGCTCCAAACAGGGCTTTTATCATTTAATTCTTTAATGATACAAACAACTAAGAAGTAAAAACTTAAATGCATTTTGTTGGTGTTGGAAATAAGCCACACCTGGACCGACGATGGACTGGTCCAAGAGGGGTCAGTAACTCAGTGGTAGAGCACTCCAACAGCGTATGGAAGGTCCTAGGTTTGAGTCCTAACTGGTCCATGTCTCAACACATTTCCTACTTTCAAGGAATAACCCTCCACATCTGATATAAAATATCCACCAACAAAAATGTCTTCTTTATAAAACATCTACCAACAAAAATGTCTTCTTTATATTTGAAAAGGAAGAAAATATACTACCTTTAAGGCCGTCAAGAGAAGTACCAGATGAGTAAATGCATAATTTAAACTGTAATTTTGTCTGTGCCTTTCATCTGTTTGAGTTTCACTCTAGTATTTTATTGCTTATGCGAAGTCAATGTAATTTTTAGGAATACCTTCAGGAGGGCTTACTTAGTTGGATAAGTATCTAACTTCCTCTTTATGCTTTGGTCAAGTTTCTTTGTTGAAATGTATGATGCGTTTTTAAATGGATGTTGAATGGAGAATGTTAAATGTTTGGATGTTTTTATTTTGAAAGTGTTATTTTGGTTTATTTTTTATGATTGTACAAAGATGTTCTTGAAATGTTATTATAAGATGTTATTTTAAAAGTTATCTTTAAATAGGTAATCTTGAAAGTTTAATTTGAAAGTTTTGTTCTTAAGTTAGTAATATTCAAATTTCTTAGGAATTTATTATCTATTCCAAATTACTAATAAGATGAGATATTTGAACAATTTCAGATTATGATGCAAATTTAATTGTGTTATTGTATTGAAGATAGATTTAGCTGCTTATTCGGATTGATGATTTTTGTATTTCTGTATATACATCTTTAATATTAAATTTCCGGCCTTTACCATTTGCTGATAAAAAAAAATTAACATTAAAGAAAAACAAGAAATGATATATACACAGAGACAAGATTTGTGGAAAATTCTTAACTCACCACTAAAATAACCCACTCATTTATTTGGAAATGATACCTCAAGGCATATATTTGGCATCTAATAAGGTTAGAGTAATAACTTTACTAAAACAAACCTTTTCCTACAATTAGCTTTGCTTGAAATTATTATCTCTTATTCTTCTAGACCTTTAGCTTAGATATTTCTCATCTAATATTATTCCTATTATTAGATTTTTTATTTTTAGAGTAAATGGTTTAGTGAAGTATTATTCTTTAAGTGCTTAGCCTTAGTTAGACACAAGATCTTTTAGTACAATGTCTTTTGGTGGTACTCCACACTATATGGTGGTTTTGATTATGTATTAGATATATAGGTATATCACAAAGGCGAGTGATTAATTTGGAATAATACAAGACTCATCTAGGATACAAAAAGAATATGTATATAGAGTTTGTGATAGAATTTTAATTTTTTATAGATTTTGAGTTAGATGTTTAGAGTTTTGAGATTTGTTTTTGGTATAATAGGGTACATGTGAAGTTTTGGGTAATGGATTTGAGTTTAGATTTTAAGACATGTATGGTTTAGTGGTAGCCTTTTTTTTATTATAGTTTCTGATCCTTATTCATGGTCAAGATATAAGGTTATAGGGTTTGTAATGTACACATGTAGGAATATAGCTAGTTCATTATTAATGCACATAACTTAAGGTTTAAAGATTGTGATTTATTTATTTTTATGAAAAATCCAAAATAATAAAAATTTGGCGAGAGATTTAATTTTTTTTAATGAAAAATCCAAAATAATAAAAATTTGGCGAGAGCATGGATTAAGGTGATTTCTTTAAAACAGAAGTAGAGTTTCCCTTATAGAGAAAGCAAATAATAGAGAAAGAAAATGTTAGGTTATAGAAGAATAAAGAGTAAGAAGAAAAAATGCATGAAAAATGTGAAGTTGAACCATATAGAGAGGTGGAAGAGTAGGCATAGAACATGAACATTTGATATAGGGAAACATGATAATAGGAAATAAGAATTTAATAATAGGAACACATGAATCACGATCTATAACAAGGCGATATGGCACTAGAAGTGAACATAAAGCACGAAGTATATCTCATAGAAGATACTTAATAAGCATGAAAATTGTATTAGTGAAATATAAGACGCTATTATATTATAATATAACATGTAACCAAAGGATTTGAGAAAATAAAATTTTGATTAAAATTAATTATGATTAAGAAGGAAGTTTGAATATCATGTGCAATAGACTAGGGGAAATGAAGTAACATAGGAATTGTAACAATTTTAATAGTTATAAGAAGAATATTAAAATTTCATGGAGGGAAAATTGGAAAGGGGTGAAAGAAATATTGGCATGGTAAGAATAATAAAATGTATCTACCCATTAATGGGTCTCAAAGGGTTAATCCTTTTCGAAAGGGTTTCTCAATGGCATCCTTCGGAGCTGGGCTGGATAAAAGTCATTTTTGATGGAGCGACACGTGGAAATCCGAGACCTTCTAGTGTTGGCTGTGTGGCCAAGGACAACAATGGAGTAGTCATTGCTAGATGTAAACAACAAATGGTCCCGGAGACCAATAATGAAACTGAAGTAAAATCGTATCTTTTGGCGGTTCAATTGACCAAAATGATAGATGTGGAGAGACTTCATCTGGAAGGAGATTCCCAAATTATAATGCAGGCCATTATCAAAGGTGAAGCTCAAAATTGGAAAATTGATAGAGATATTCAATGCAGATTTGTGTGCCAACCAAGCTTTTGAATTGCAGGTTTGGCGAACTAACATTAGATACCTACCTTCCCAACGGTTATATCTTGGAGTGATTTGAAGTTTGCCTCGGAAAATGTTTTGGGTGGCGAAATTACCAATGAAATAGAGATGATCCAGGGAAGCAAGTGGATAACCACAAAGTTTTAATGCTCGTCAGAACTAGTACGACGATAGGCTACAATGGGCATACGAAGGAATGTAAATCTCCCCTAAATCTCTAGGGTGAGTTGGAGAAAATGAATGCTCGACCTCGATTGACCATGCCAACAACGCACTTTGTACGTGTGAAACTAAAACAGTGTCATATCCATTGAGAACTGCCATTTTGATGACCAAAAGTGCTTCTCAAAGTGGGAAAATGATATATGAGGACCATAACAAGGCTACAATGGGCATACGAAGGAATGTAAATCTCCCCTAAATCTCTAGGGTGAGTTGGAGAAAATGAATGCTCGACCTCGATTGACCATGCCAACAACGCACTTTGTACGTGTGAAACTAAAACAGTGTCATATCCATTGAGAACTGCCATTTTGATGACCAAAAGTGCTTCTCAAAGTGGGAAAATGATATATGAGGACCATAACAAGTTGATAATTTCAATGATAAAAATAGGTAGCAATTATTTTGGAATATGATTTGTCGTTAGAAAAGAGGATTGATGGATGAAATAATCAACTTGTTATGGTCTTCATATATCAGGACTTTGAGAATGACATTGATGATCTTTAGGAATCGATGGAGGGTGGCAGGGATGCAAGTGGGAAAGGCAAGGAAAAAGTAGATGCGCATTAGTTTGACTTGTTTTTATTTTATTTTTTTATCATTCGATCAATCTTTTGTATTTGCAATCATACAGTATTGTAGATATATCAGTCGCATACAGTGGGTGTGATAACTGACAATTTGTTTTGTTTGTTAGAGGAGGGGGACTCTGATACAATTTTTTTTTTGTGATAAACTTTGTATGAATGTTACAACATTGCTTTTTGATGTGCTAGAGATGTAATTTTTGATAATATTAATAAAAGTACCATTAACTGATCCAAAAAAAAATGTATCTAGTGTAATATAATTTAAAATTAGAGACAAAAGGGAAAACATGGAGAACTACTAAACGTTTCTTACAAGCAAAAATACACTTAGTATGGGAAAGAGGAGCATCATAAAATAAGAACATAGATAAAATAATTAAATGTAGCATAGAATAAAATAACATAATTAATATAACTTAGGGGCATATGGATTGAAGGCATGGGGAGTTAGTATTGTTATGACCATCAAAATTGGCTAGAGTACACAATGTCATTAGAAAAATAGATACCCAAAAGAAAAAAATAAAAGTAAAAATAGAGTTAAAATAAATATGTATGTAGAATGAATATATCCGAGAAAATAAAATCATCATAGGGAATATTATACATCATGTAAGGGATAGTAGAAAAAGAGATAATATAAATAGGATGAGGAAAAGTAGCATATTATAATATCTTAAGAATTTAAAATAGTGGTGTATGGTGTATTTACTGAAGGAAAGGAAATTAGGATTGACATAACATGAGCAGCAAGAGGTGAGAGAAGTACTATGATGTGAAATAAAGTAGATGAGGAGAATGATAATTATTATTGTACGTAATTAAGTATATACCATAGGCTGTAGCTATTTTGGCTCAAAAACGGCATGCCTCCATATGATGTCGAAGGCATACCATTCAAGTACGACAGGTCCATGAGAGCGATGTTCCTGGGACCTACAGATGACATGGAGGAATTCGCGGCTACGATGACGTGGATGATGTTACCGTTTTGCGTTTGACGGAAAAGCTTGCTCGCGGTTAACACTTTCCCGGTCGTTGTCACCTCGATGTGACAGTTACATCAGGCGAGGTGGTTAACATACCGCCAGGCAAGCGTTTTACATTTTCTGTGACCACCAATTTCGATTTTGCCACGCGACAATTTTTTTGGCTAACCCGCTTTATTGCGTCCATGAGTCGACTAACATGACTAACATCGGGCGGCGGTCGCGTGTTATGGGCACAATTTTCAATTCATTTTTTTAAAAATTTTGAATGAAAACTCGATTTCTCGAGAAATTGAAAATATATTTCGTCTGGTAGCTGCATGCAGAACGCACTGGTGGAGACGAAACAAAATATTCGACCGTGGAAATTCAGGCTATAAATTCATGTGCCTGGTTGAATCACTGAGTGAAGGAGCTACGCTTCAATTGTAGTTATAGGTATGCATTCTTAAAATATGTGTGGCTCTGAAGGAGAGGAGAAAAGTCGACCGCATGCATAACCCAAGTTGTCTGGGTATATTGTTAGTCGTATTGTTATCGCCTTTTAACACGGGTTTTTTTTCATGTGCAGGGAGGAGGTATCGTAGCGTACAGGGGGTGGTACAATTGAAGATTGTCGTGTAGGGTTATGGCGGCATCGGTAAATTCAAACCCTAACAGATAAAGATAGTTTTATGATTCCTTCGTCAACCCAGTGTTTGAAATTGTAAATTTTTATATCATTTTTGTATCGCAGAGCTGGTTGTGAGTGTGCCCTCAGGAGGTGTCAAGCGAACAACGATTTGGGTGGAGGCTTAGGTGGCTGTGGTAATTTGAAACCCTATGACATTCAATAATTTTTTTTTTAATTTCTTGTGTCATTTTGTGTTCTGTCTGTGAAAATTAGGCATCATTTTGCAGCATGGTCGTGTCAGGATACCAAGGTTCCCTGTTTGATTGTTGTCGACTGATTTTTGGTATTTTGTTGAAAACCGTTAGGGTTTGCATTGTTTGTTTGTGGTTTGGTGTGTTAGTGTATATATATATATATATATATATATATATATATATATATATATATATATATATATATATATATATATATATATATATATATATATATATATATATATATATATATATATATATATATATATATATATATATATATATATATAGTTTGTTTGTTTGCGGTTTGGTGTGTGTTAGTATATATATATATGAAGCAATACACACACACACACTCGCAGAGACACACACACACACACATAAACATGTCCTCTACAATACAGAGGAAAACAACAGAAGAAAACATAGATAAAAGAAACTATGGAAATATTATGCTCTGTTTCCATTATTCTCAGGTGCTCATTAGATAAAAAAAAGAAAACCTATAGTCCCATAAATCCCCCTTCAACAATGAGCCAAAATAGACGGAAGCTGCTTCAACAAGGAGCCCTTCAACAATAATGTTTTCATTCGCGCATTAGTCTTACTTTTTTCACGTTAGGCAAATAAAAAAGGCGCCATGTTTTCTATCATCAAACAAACAACAGATCAACTCATAATTGTCAGCAAACAACATATCAACTCCTAAACAAGAGCAGGTCACACATAGTCAAGGAATGGTTGCATCAACCAGTCAACAACCTAATTTTGAGGAGTTTGTTTGCATCAAAAGGCAAACCATAACATGTAAACGAGGTCAAGACCATGTAAAAGAAGCTCAATTTGAAACAAAACATTTTACCTCACTTTGTCTTTCATGTAGCTATTAGGTGCCTGCCACTTGTATTTGCATATATATATTTATTCTCGGACATGTATGTTGATGCATGTTATTGGTACGATATGTCCTTTTTGGAGCCAGAATAGACGTGTGTCATGTATGTCGATTCATGTTGTTGTTACAATCTCATTTTGAAGCATGAATAGACATGTCTGACATAAGTTGGAAGTACCTAATCACACTCGAAAAGTGCAGAATAAACATATATGCATATATATGTGGGAGGCTATGTGTATTGTGGCTCGATAGTGGACGTATCGTACCAACAACATGCATCGACATATATTTCCAAGACATCCATAGCATGCCAACTTCTCGTGGTGCTCTGACCCATGGTATGTGATGTGGAGTTGTTGTCGAGTTCTCGGTTTCAGTCCTCGGCGCCCACGCAAAACTATGTGGAAATGTCGGAGGATGGCTGCGGCATGCTTCGTGGTTACTGCCGGTTTATTATGCATAACATGCACATTAAAAGCTTGTGAATGAAGGAATCACATTTGGAGGGCATCCTGGCACGAAGAAGAGGCCGCAGGCTGCAAAAACTTGGTACTTTTGTCAGAGAAAAGACTAGCACGAAACTCAAGTTACTCTCGCAATGGGACGCCTCTATTGTGGCTGCAAAAAAAAAATGAGGGGACTAACATCCCATGTTTGTGGCAGGTTTTTAATCGTAGGTTTTGCATTTGATGGCTGCTTATGTCCAACACAACGCTGTTAGTTTGTATGATTTTTCTAATTTGGAACCAGAAGAGACACAACGTCTCAGACCATTGTTCATGTACGAGTTGTGATTTGATGCAACTAACAGTGGTAAAGCCAAAGGCTAACATGCGATGCAATTTACCATTGGAGGTTGAGTTAGTCAATAACAAGGCTTGAGAATAGACAAATGGTACTGCGTGTTAGTGACATGTTATCCAATTGCATCCATTGAATGTAAAATATAGTGTAAAACGTGTGACTAAGTTGCGTGTTAGTCAGACCATAGCGTTGATTTCGAGTCAGAATAGAGGCGTCTGTCCTTGAGCGCACAACAATAGTACGAAAATAGGTGGTTGATATAGACAACTCTGGTACAGCTCTGGTACTATGGCAAATTGACATATATAATTTAGGTGATATCAATTACTTAGCGGTAGTTTATATTGGATGTTAAACTGCAATTTCATATATGAACATGTAGGTTCCTTTTATGTCTTTTGAAATGCATGTACTTCCCAATGTAGACCACCAGTAACATTAGTTATCCATGTAGGTTGTTGATTTTCAAAGACTATTGAGTAGTCCCCCGGCAAACGTCCAGACGTTCCTAGGTTGTTGCTCTGTCTCCCTTGTTTAATACTACTTGCACTGTAATGTCCCCTTATTAATAATCTTTGGGCTTGTGCAACTTTTTGAAAGGCGCATGTTATATATATATATATATAGTTTGTTGTATATAATTTTTTTTATGCGGTACAAATGTATGTATAAATTTTAGTTCTTGATCATGTAATATTAATGTCCTTACTTTTACTGAATTTGATAATAATGAAAATGAACAATACAATTGGCTGATGCGTTTTATTATATGCTATAGATGCACCATATTAGACAATAAGATATAATTTTCGAACCTGAACGCAGTACGATTGTTATTTATGGATCTTCGAGTCATGAAACCAGTGTTGAATATATGAACCAGAAATCTTGATTCTTGTGAACGATGTGTTATAAATTTGTATATATTCTGTTGATTTGCATGAGAGTGTTAATGTTCATCGTAGTGTATTTGTATTTCTAGATTGTTGATGTTCGTGATGTATGAGAAGTACATGTGTTTGATGATCCAACTCCAATTTGAAATGTGATTTGGGCTTCTGTTTGAGGTGTCTCGGGTTGGAACGACGAACTCCTCATGTGTCTATCCTTCAGAGTGTTTTTTTCTTTTTTCTTTTCATAACTTAAGAGTACGTTTTTAATAAATAATACTATTCCCATGTCAACAAAGAGATGGAAGCTTTAGAATAGACACTCATTTCAAAAGATTTGTGTCTTTCAAAAAATGAATTGGAGGTCTCTGTACCCATTAATTATCGTGAAAGACTTTGTTAATGGTAATGAATCGTTGTTTATTCTCTGACATAGATTGACCATCTTAATTGTTGCACACTCGTTTTACAACATCGATTTTGCAATTAGCGGCTGTGATTGACTTACCTGTTAGTAACACATTGTAGGAAAGGTCCGTTTTGGAGCCGGAATAGACATAGCCGATCCGTTAAGCGTGTTTTGCATCCTTCTTTATCAATCCTTAAGAAAGTCTAGTTTTTGTGTTGTATTTTGGATGGGGAGAACATAGGAAGCCTTTTTAACAGTGTTGGCGATGGATCATAGTCATTATTTTGTTGCAATTGCAACCAAATATGTTCTAGAGCGGAATGTCATGGATAGTTTATGGCTCAACTGTTAGCTGGGTTGTACATAACACAGCGACATGCTGACTTTGTATTCGAATGTGGGCATAACCGGTCGTGTGTTGGTTGCGTCATTTGTAGTGAATGTGTGGTGTTATTGATAGTGTGACGAATATGAATTGCATTTTTTTTTATGTTTCAATTCAATCATGTCAATTGTGTTGCGAAAAAGGTTGAGGGAAAATGCTGATCTTGATTATGGGTTGCTGGAGCTAAAGGCAGATGATCTCCTGGGAGTTGGCCGCATTCGCTTCCCAGTGACATGTGACATCGGCCTACCTGTAAGCTAAGTAGTTTTAATGGATTATGTAACATGTAGTATTGCTTGGTGCTGTAACTATTTAATGCCTGTGACTGGAGAACTAATTTGTATACCCAGGAGAGAGGTGGGCTCTCATATGCGGGACGAGTTCGGCATTCATATCTGAAAGATTCAGGAGTTGGGCTTTCACATCTGGGAGTAGTTGGGGATTTGAATCCAAAAGAGTCAGGAGTTGGGCTTTCAGATGTGCGACCAGTTCGAGATTCAAATCTTAAAGTTTCAGAAGCTAGGCTTTCATATCTAGGACTAGTTGAGGATTCAAATATGAAAGGGTCAAGAGTTGGGCTTTCATATGCACGACAAGTTGGGGATTCAAATCTGAAAGATTCAGGAGTTGGACTTTCACATCCACGAGTAGTTGAGGATTCAAATCTGAAAGGGTCAGGAGTTGGGCTTTCAGATGCACGACAAGTTGGGGATTCAAATCTGAAAGATTCAGGAGTTGGACTTTCACATCCACGAGTAGTTAAGGATTCAAATTTGAAAGACTCAGGAGTTGGGCTTTTAGATGTGGGGCTAGTTGGGGATCCAAATCTGAAAGAGTCAGGGGATGGGCCTTCAGGTCAGGGACTAGTTGGGGATTCAAATCTGAATGAGTCACCAGTTGGGTCTCCAATTTTGAACCCATTGTCAAGGCAGCTTCTTAGTGACTGCACAACCACACTGGTAATTATTTCTCATTGCATTATACATTTTTTCCATCATTGCATGGCATGGTTGGTGGAAGTTGGGATTTATAAGTCGAAATGTAGATATATACACGGGCATAAAATGGATCGATGATGTGTGCTATTTTATTGAACAACATTATGATAGTGGTTGTGCTGGTGAGGAAGATGAGGCCAGTGGAAGTGTAGATGAGGGCGATTATACTGATGCTCGAGGCGGTGAGAATGAAAAAGGGGACATTTGTAGCGAGCACGAGGTGAGCATAGAGAAAGAGGCTGAACGACAACGTGATTCTGTCAATGCTCGTGAACAGGAACAAGGAGGGGAGAGTAACAAGGAGGTCCACTATTAGTCATTATATGTTGGATTATCTTTATAATGCTTAATTAGTGCAAAGTTGAATGTGACTCTTTGTCTCTGTTGGCCATGTGTAGCAACAGGCCGATCACAAAAGAGAACATATTAATGGCAGGTTGCACTACTTTTGTCTCTTCCGTTATTGTTCCGAAAATGGAGGTTGTCAGTTTTGGGATCTGGGGAGGCTTAATATGCATAGAGCCAGAGAACATAAACTACCATTTTTGGGGATTGCACGACGCAGTCGTCGACAGTGTGGAAGTGGAAAGCGCAACGCAGATCATAGGAAGAAATTCCTGTTGGAGTTGAAAAAGAGGGAGTATAATATTGAATACCAAATGGGTGTACGATGCAGTATGCAAAAAATACGTGTCACTGACTGGGTCTGTATGAAATATGGCAAGAAAACACGTGATGAGCTTCCTACTGAAGGGAAGGAAGAGATAAAGGAAGCAATGCGAGTGTACGACAGTAGTCCGGTTAGGGAGGCGAGAAGGAAGAAGGTTTTAGAGTTACTGCAAAGAAAGAATATTGCAACAGAGGCAATTTTTTAGTGATCGTATTTTTTTGCAGTTTACTAAATTCCTTTAAACATGTGAAGAATGACTTATTGAGGTATCCTATCCTGGTGCCCAGATTTTAAGTGACAGTGCAGGCCATGGTGAGGAGGTTATGTCATCGAAGGCTAATTGCGAAACAAACGTGCCAGTGAATGAGGTTGCATCTGTTTCGTTGGGGAAGCAAAAAAAGAAGAATGCTGCGAAAAAATCAAGGCCGGCTTTAGGTCATCAAACAAAAGAGGGTGCACCTGTTTTGTCAAGGAAGAAAAAAAAGAAGAATGTTGTGGAAAAAAGAAGGCGGACTTCACATCCTGAAACAAACGTGCCAGCCAATGAGCCTGCATGTGATTCGTCGAGGAAGCAAGAAAAGAAGAATGTCATAGAAAAAACAAGTCTGACTTCAGATGACACAACACGTTTGTCATCGAAGGTGACTGTCTGTTGGCTTGTCCATATGTGTGTTTTCATTGCATGGTATGCTTTGCACTGCACTGTGTAGTATGTTGATTATTTCGTCCATGCCATTGTAGGCTGATGGGGTCTGTGGAGGGAGCATGGACTGTCCCATGGTATTGGATGACATAGAATGCAGTGTGCACAAAAAATTAAGTCGAAAACCTTGGGCGTTTGATATGTATAAGTCTATTTCGTCAAATAAGTTGAAGGAGACATCGAATGAAAAATTGGGTGCATGCAGTGCCGAGAAGATTGTGGAGCAGTCGTGTGACTTGGGGCAGACGATGGACGATACGAGCAAAGAACAGTCAATGCAGTTGCCTGATGAGACCGTGTGTAGTGTTCTCGAAAAACCAAGTCCAAAATCTCGGACGTCTGTTAGGAGGAAGAAGGTGAAGGAGATGATGATTGAAAAATCGAGTGCATGCAGTGGCGAGACGATTGCAGAGCACTCTCCTCAACTGGGGCAGAGGTTGGAGGATAGCTGCAAAGATGAATAGGTAATGCGGTGCCATTGTGCATGACATGTAGTGCTATATCATGACATGGTGTGTTATACTATACAGTAACTTTTTTTTATGCAGTCGGCCACGGTAATGGATGAGAAACTTCAGAAGTCTATTTCAAGGGAGAAACTGAAGGAGACGGTGAATGGAAATTTGATTGCATGCAGTGGTGAGAAGATTGCAGAGGAGTCCACTCAATTGGGGCAAACATTGGAGGATAAGAGCAGAGATGAATAGGTATTGGGCTCTTCTTTTGGATAACAGGCGGTGAGGGGCAGTGTTATACTGAAGCATTTTTTATGATGTTGTGGTTTGTGTCCATTATCTGTGTTCCTATTATTGCCTTAGTCATGTAAAATTCATCGGACTTGCTCCAGTAGTGTTCATAGGCGTATGGGTTTAATGTGTACTTACACTCTTGTACAATGTGTCATGTTTTGTAGCATAATCCGATAGAAACAAGCATTGAGAAAGAGTTTGGGGGAAATGATGATGGATATACAAATGCAGACGGTGACCGCGATGGGGGCAACGTGCTGGGAGAGATAGCTACTCCGGTCCTGTTGTATTGCATTGGCATGAATTCATTTGACTATGTTTGATCGAGCTGTATAAAGAATTTTATTTAAGCGACCGTGTCCACTCGTTACTGATATAGGCAATTGTGGAAGACAAAGAAGAGTGCGCCAATGAAGATGCTCACGCTGTTGTTGTTGGAGTTGAAGTCCACCTACTCCTAGATGGGGTAGTGGTTGGGGAAGGCGTTGTTGATGGCCTGAGGAAGGGTGTAATGTGTCATACTATTCCACTCCCACGACATTGTGCTAAAGTTCGCATCGTCAAAGTCTTTGATGCAAATGTCGAGCTGCCTTTCCCAGGTCCTTTCACTGATGTCTTGTTGAATTCCCTATACTCGTGGGCGATGTAGCATATTGAAGACCTAGTCTGTTCCCCACTCTTGGTAAGTTTCGAAGATGACAAGATCCCTTCCTTCGTCTTCTCATTCCATCCTTTACCTTATTTCAATGGAATGAAATAGGCAGCACCCATATGATGTCGTTTGTATGTGGCGGGATAAAGTTGGCGAAACTGTCCAGCCACAAAAAAGAGGATGTTAAACGCGGCCCTGTGATCAGACGGGTAAGTCACAGGCTATGATCACTTGGCATCACCACTCCCAACTTCCATAAGAATGAGAAGAAGTGTAAAGCATTTTATGGTGCCGTCAACTCCATTGCGCAATCCAGACAGTGGAGGCGATAATATTCTTTGATCATAGTTGTTGTTCCTCTTTCCAAATATTTAGAGTGAGATATTGTGGTGGAATTTCAGTCTTGATAGACTTTATTCAAATGGGATTTGGAGATGTTATATTGACATGGCTTTTACCTTAGCATAGTTTAAACCCTCTAAATTATTGTTTGTCTTAGATGAATTGTACATTATTATTCAACCTTTCCTACTATTTTAAGCACCTTTCCTGTTATTTTAAGCAAAATAACTGTAAAGGCTTGATTTGTTGGACTCTTTCATGGTGTTCCTGCACCATCAACTACCCTTTAATAACTTCACAAATCTTTCTGTGGTGCGCAACATTTTTAATAATGATAGTGGGTGGTACAATAAAGTTGATGATAGTCGTTTATTGTTCAAGTTTTGTTCAAGGTCTCTTATATGTTGCATATGCATAGGTTTTGTTATTGCGTACCAATAGGGTCCCTGCAACTCTTTTATGTATACAGATGAAGCAGAATGTTTGATTGAAATTGTGAACCATGCGCTCTTTCCACTATAGCTTACGACGGTTGAATATACCATTATTATTGTTTGTTTTTGAACACTGAATCTGAAATGAATTAACAAAAAAAAAATAACCAAAAAAAAAAAAATCTATTAAAATACACCAGACTTCCATTATAGTTTCATGGCATATGTGTAATAAGTTGGATGCAAGCTGAGGAGTGCTGACTGATGGAGTTATCTTCCCAAAACATGGGTTCCCAATTGGCAGGTAACCTACCACCCAAGTGCCCAGTTTACTGAGCATGTCAACTTTACCGAACACGTTAACTTTTTGTATCGTGCATAATGTTATTCATTCCAAATAATGCAACAGATAGCAGTTCCTTTCTTGTTGGCATAAACTATTGTTTCCTGCATTTTTCATGTTGTGTTGCCCACCCGTCTACAGATACTTCTTTTTGGCATTGTTTGCAGGGATGGCAATGTGAAGACCACAGACAGGAAAAAGAAAGGGTGTCGAAACATCTGTTCTGCAGAACGGAACGCCTGCTACGAATTCAAAGGCGAATGGGATGGCCGATGTTCTCACCTCCGATGGTGGTTTAGGGAAGTCTGCAAGACAACCACCATCTCCCTTTGCAGACTTGAACGATGGGATGGACACAATTAAGTTTGACGCCATGCAAGTAGAACTGCTGACGCAGAAGGTTGAAATGGCCCATGCTGAAAATGAAAGGGTGAAGGGGATTGTTTCTGATCTTGAATGGAGACTCACTGAAGTGAAAAGGAGATGCACCAAACTCAATAAGAAATGCATTGAACTCAATAATAAATGCATGGAAATAAATAACAAGGTCATGGACTTGGACGATAAGAACACGGACCTTGAGCTGGAAGTGCGTGGTTTGCAGATGGCGATTGAGAGACAGGAGGTAGTTCATAAGGCATGTGCTAAAAACAACAAAATCATAAGTGACCAGATGCAGGGGATGCTAGATGTTTGTGCACAACGCACTCAGTACTTGAAATAGAGGTACGCAAGGGTGTTTGCCTCTATAACCGATGAAGATGATGGGAATGATGTGTGTACCCTTACTCCGACCACTGGGGGAAACAAAAGTCATTTAAATACTCAACCTCTGCCTCTATAACAGGCTTGCACTGTTACGAAAGTTTTCCTCTTCAATAAACGTCAGCAGTGTTGCAAACTTTTTGTAATCAGACATATTCTTTCATTTAGGAAGACACTTTGTATGCTTCATGAATGGTTATTTTCAATAAACTTGATTGACCAAAGTTTTTCTTTCTGGTTCTTTTCTTCGGGAGCCCTTCTTGAACCAGTCCCTTGAACTAGTTGTAAAAATATATTAAGTGGCCTTGGCACCTTGTCAAAAAAAATAAAAAATAAATAAATGTGATTGACTTCACTTAAACATTAATGGTTAATGATTGGTTTGTTGTACACTTTTTCATGCTTTCTAAATGGTTCTATGTGGCTTTTCTACGTCTTCTATGATTACTGGTTTTCGCACTTCTCTTAATAAGTTAATATGACTTCCCAATCAGTATTCACAAACCAAGGCGGGTGAATCTATACCTCAAACCTAACTTTAGGTTAAAAGCTTATTTTTAGCGGATTTAAAAGAACCACTAAATGTATGATGGCAATTTCTTTTTATAGACTGAAAAAATGCTTATTTATAAATGATGGATAAACTGAATCATAAGTACATAAGATAGACTGCTCAATGACTATTATTCTTCATAAATATTAAATATAAATCAATGAGTATTAACTATTAAAGCTTTACGACACGAAAGGTGTGTAACTATTAATCTTGCTTGCAGTCTTTGCTTCTCTTCATCACTTTAAATATAGATCAATGAGTATTAACTATTAAAGCTTTATGACACGAAAGGTCTGTAACTATTAATCTTGCTTGCAGTCTTTGCTTGTCTTCATCACTTTTTTTCATATAGCCTCTTATATGTAGAGTTCTCCCTCAACAAAAACTCTATTTGATCTTGATTCAGTTTAGCCACATCTAAGTTTAGTTTGCTAGTGATTCTACGGTCAGTCTTTCCAACTTGTCGTATCATCAAATGTCCAAAAGCTTCTTCTCTGTCAACCATTGTGGGTGAGTATCTTGGCTTTAGGATAGATAGCCCATTGTAGAAGGGCGTCCTTGTAGAAGAACTTTCTGATCTGGAAGCTGCCTCTATTCTGGCTTCTATTTTGGCTCCAAAATGGTTGTATGGATTGACTAACACGCATGTTAGTCATGCATTTTACACCGTCGATTTTGCAATAAACGACTGTGATTGACTAACCTATCGCTAACACGTTGTACGAAAGGTTTGTTTTGAAGCCAGAATAGCTTCAGCCATTAGCGAAAGGTTACTCAATCGCAACCGTTAATTGCAAAATTGATGATGTAGAACGCGCGACTAACATGCATGTTCTTCAATCCATACTGTCATTTTGGAGTCAGCCACTACTGGAATCGCAACCGTTAGTTTTGCGTGTTTGTGAAAGGTTAGTCAATCAAAACCGTAAATGTCACGTGTTTGTGCAAGGTTAGTCATTCGTAGTCGTAAGTTTCGCGTGTTACTGACAGATTAGTCAATCGCAGCAGTATATTTCGCATGTTTGTGACAGGTTAGTCAATCGCAGCAGTTAGTTTCGCATGTTTGTTACAGGTTAGTCAATCGCAGCAGTTAGTTTCGATGGCGTGTTAGTCTAGTTCGCCGTTTTGCATGGCAAAAGGAAAAGTCCGCCAGCCACTAGTCGAATCGCAACTGTTAGTCAACCGCAGCTGTTAGTTTCATGTTTTATGATAGGTTAGTCAATCGTAGCCGTTCATATCACGTTTGTGTGATAGGTTAGTCAATCGCAGTCGTTAGTTTCACTTTTTTGTGATAGGTTAGTCAATCGTAGCTGTTAGTTTCGCGTGTTAGTGAGAGGTTAGTCAATCGGCCTTCAGGGGATTAGGATATGATCTAGATCAGGGCCGCGACTATTCTAGCTCCAAAACAGACCTTTCATACATCGTGTTAGTGATAGGTTAGTCAATCACGACCATTATTGCAAAATCGACAGTGTAAAACGAGCGACTAACTTTTTGGAGCCAGAATAGATGCGTGTTGTTTAGAGAAAGGATTATATTTATTAGATTTAAATTAACATATAAAGTGTATTGCTTTGTAGACAGATAAAGTGCATAGAGACAAACATATAAATTGTAAACATAACCGAGACAAACATATAAATGGTAAACATTCGAGACAAACGACATTCAAAGATCGGCTATGTAACCATAGAAATTAACTGTTTTATAAATAATAGCATAGTCATACAGGACCAGTTATACAATTTTAATTAGAGGACCTCCTCTGCGATGGGAATCTACTCTGTATCCTCACAAACCTCCTTGCTAGCCGTGGACTACCATAACCCATGAAAATGAGGGTGTAGTCCATAATAAGCAGGTTCCATGGAAAGAATGTCATGACATCCTCGATACTGTCATCGAAGTAAGGCACCAGGGACCATCCACATCTCTAGTGGGGTCTCTCAGCACAAATTATGTGAATCCGAGGGAGAGTGACTGGCCAGTACGCAAGGGCGAAATACACTGGCCATAGTCGCCTATACAAAGCGACCGTCAATGGAGTCGACAATCTGGTGAAGGAGATCACGTCTTCTATGTGGACCGTGTACATATTGTCGTTGGTATAATGTCTTCCCATTCGAATGGTCCACTCAGCGGCCCGTCTGGGAGTTATTGTTTGGATAATATCTAAAACGATGATATCTGGGAGGCGCTGAAATAAGGCAAACTCCTTGTCGTTCTTTGCCAACCTCTCTAGCAGTCTGCAGATACATACGATAAGCGTGTTAGTAATATAACTATAGCATTCAATAAATGTAAGACATAAGAGTATCAAGCACAAAAAATGCAAAACATAATCACACCATAAGAGTATTAATTATTTAACTAGAGCATTCAATAAATTGAATACATAAAAGCGTAATACAATTAAGTTCCATAAAACCTGCGCCTGTCGCTCGACGTGTATGTGAACGCCATTTAGTGATAAAATAGGGCAAAAAAACAACGGACCTGCATACAAAGATACATTATAAAAGATGATTAGGGACAGTTATAGTAAACATTACAATGCAACTACAATAAACAAAGTTGTTCCATATTACGCAACAGGTTGAATGAAGAATGGCTAAACATCAAGGGACATCAAGCACATATATGACATAGTTACAAACAGAAAGCTTGATTGGAACAAATAATACCAAAATTAGTATCAACGAGGATCACTGTGTGATCCCTCTCCATGTAAAAGACCATCAAAAGCCAATCGCCGACGAGGACTCCTATGGCCAGGTGTTGAGGGGGTGTCGAACACTGTCACAGATAAGTGTGTATCACTTTCACTGACTACAAGACACAATGACTAAATAAACATGTGCAACATTCACATGTTTAGAAACCACTTACAGGTGACACTAGAGTACCAACCTGTATCAGAGACAACTGATGCAGTGGCAAGGACATGCGGTTCTCATGCTTGGTCCAATTGCCTCTTTCCCCTTCTCCTCCTAGAAGTCTCAAAGGGAAACTCAAAGGTGAGAGGCTTCTTAACATCATGACAGATCTCACTCCTACTACTATGCCTATGTTGCTGCCCATTGCGACGACGGACTTGACTTGCACTAAACCAAGGCCGCATACATTTGGTGGTTGTATTGGCTGGATCGGTAGATGGTCTAAAATAAAATGACATGGCACCGACATTCTGAAGATTAGCCATGAACCTATCCAGACAACCTACAAATTCCATTAGTTTATCGCCTGAAGCCGGCATTGTTTGCGACAATATATTTAACTTTTTGTTTGCTTCGTTCCACATTACAGTGTCCACATCCTCTAAATTTGTATGTGCATTAGAAATGGTATCGACGACAGGTTCAGGTGTTGGGTTTTCATTAGTATTAGCAGATGTTGGAGTTGACATACGAATAGGATCTGTATGAAACAAGATCTTAGGGTGAAGTACACATATTTTAAGTTAGCAAACATCAACATTCACGAACATCCACTTACCCGAAACACGTGAATCGTGGAATGAATCATTCATCATTGCAACAACCTTCAACGCATGCTTGCACATGTTTCCTCGCAAACTCCACGGACATTCACAGATGTAGAAGTGATCCCCAAATTTCCTAACCACATACCAGTTGCACGAGGACTGACTTTTCACCCAGTACCATCTGGGAGTAGTGTCATCTAGAACACAATCGGCATCAGGAATTGCCTTTTCCCTCTCCATACTAGTTTGCAAATGTGTCAACCTGTAGTTTTTGATAAATCCAAAATGTTGCAATTCTTGCTTATGCTGGTAGAATGGTTCCACTTTATACACAAGTATAAAATATAGATTGTCCATCCTCCTCGAGCACGTCTTTTTATCATCTCTTAGGTGCAGTGACTTCAATTTACCATGGTATGATTCGATGGAATTATTTGTGTCCTGGTTAGCATGAGCGAAATTCCTGATATTTTTCGCCCACATAGCTAGCCAAAAAAAAAAAATTGAAATAAAGAAATTAAAAAATGGAGTAGGATGTCAACTACCAAACGACAACCAAAATGGGTAACAAGTCATAAAGCCACCACTCGAATGTAATGTCGAACTCACCGATACAGCCTTCTCCTTGACACCATGTGTTGTAGAAGTACTCTAGAAAATGTGGCTGATCACTAAATTCGACAAAGAAAGTGTGCAACTCCTCCACCGTGCTCTCTTCACTTTCATGCATTGCCATCATTATCGCCCCTAGATGGTGAAAAATGTCCATTGCTCTTTCCTTCAGTGCATACTTGTATACATTCTTCAACCATGCTCGATGCACGTGCCAAATACAAAGTATGACACAACATTCAAAAATAGTCATGTTATGAACAAAACGTTTAATTGGGCTGAGCTGGGAGCATGGTCATTTAAAATAAAACGTAAAGCAATGTACCATACTGTTTGATTTCATGTAGACAAAATATCGCTCTTGCACTTACTCTATGGCTTGAATCTCTGCACTCGCATCCGTGATAAATGCATTGATCCTCCAATCAGGCCTCTTTTCCTTTCCTCGTCTCCACAACTCCATCAACCACACCTGGATATCCTCAATCTTGTTCCTTGATGTCACAGCCCATGCAACAGGCACCCCTGATTGCTTCTTGTTGAAGACGAGACACGAAAACAATTGATACTGTTTTAAACAACAAACAGGAGGATCATGACCATCCACAGATCAAATGGGCTTCATGAAAACAGGTTAAGTTCGAAGAGACATACCCCGTATTTGTTTGTTGTGAATGTCGAATCCATTGAGATGATTGAGTCATGCGAGAATCGTACCATCATGTCAAGCATCCAAGCCATTTGTATTCCCATAATGAAAGGTCTGTCGGCACTTTGTGGCTGCTGGAAAAAAAAAGAAATTTGCCTCATCATGTTTTTTCCATTCTAAGATGCTAGTGGCATCGTGCACATGCTTTCGTGACCAAATAGAATGGAGCCTCGTCGCCGCGTTGATAACATCCTCGTGTGTCATGAATGAATCTCTCTTCTTCAACATGTCATGAAAAACGGGATCATCAAGATGTCTGTCCATAATAGCATCAACGCTCACATCCATCAGCAACAACCTCTCTATATATGCTTTTCATTCATCAAAAAGGTTTGGTGCAAATTGAGAGCGCAGCTCATTACTGGTATCATCGATGCCATGACAAGCTTCACCATTCTTGTCTACATGCAACGGTTGCTTGAATATCAAGATGGCCACATCTTGCCTACCATATAACACCTTAACAATGAAGTGGCATGTACAACCTCTTTTTTTCTGATATGTCCGCGTGCGCTTCTTATTCAACAACTTCTTCCTGTTGTCTTCTGGTCCATATGAACACCAATACCTTCAAAAAACAACTCTCCTATTATCAACAACAGTTGTTATGTCATTAAACATAGACAAAGAATATGAAAGAATGTGTCTACGAACCGGCTGTACATCTTTGTTGTATGCGTGTTGTGCAAAGCACTATCGTGCTCACTGTGCGTCTTTCAAAGGAATTGGGTTTCAACACCTTCGCACAACGATTCCCCTCTCATGAATGCATCCAATCTATCCAGTGGAATTGCTGCACATAGGTCTATCGTTGAATCATTTTCGACACAAATTGGCATCCACTGAATATCCCTTGAACAAAAATGACGCAAACCTTCACCACCATCTTGAACTTCCAATACCATAATGTCCTTCCATTTCTGGTGTTTTCCTATTCTCGTCCTGCACATATCAGAGAAAGAAAGAGATATCGTAAACAGTTGTTGGTGTAAATAATTATTCATCATGGATATTATTACACTTACTTAAGTTTACTTAGGATAATGCATTTCATAGTAGTTTGGATATGAGACACTTGGGTGTTTGTGCCACATTGGGATAGTGTGTGTAGGAGAAATTCCACCTCTTATGGTGTTGATCTTGTTATTACACTATCATATCCACTTATAGTGGAGTGATAATTCCACCTTCGGTGGGTGATCCACCTCATGTGGAATATTATATTATTTCTCCTACCTACCCACACCTATTTCCTACCTACCCTTGTTTCTTATTGAGCCACATGTCATATTTGTGTGCTCATACATATCCCTAGCCTTGCCTATATAAGCAGGCTCATCTACATTGTATGTAACAACAACAATGATAATCCAGTTGATTGTTGATCATTTTCTATTGATGAGAATACAGTTTATTCTTGTCCATATTATGTCTCTATCTTGTACATTTCATTGACCTCTTGATCTTGGCAAAATCCAACATGGTATCAGAGCGATTGGGGCTTCATTGATTCGTCTTGAAGAGGCATTATTGTGACGTCAAGAGCCAGATCTGAGGAGCATCATCATTTGGAGGCGTCCTAGACTAGATCCGACCTCTCCATTGCGTCCGGAAGGCCATTTCCATGAATTTTGGTTATAAAGTTGGCCTATTTTGGTGAGGAAATTTTTTTTCCCCAATTTTGCTTATCGTACGGATTTTTCGAATATTCCTATAATTTTTTCAAAAAAAAATTTTCTTTATTCTGAAAAATTATTTTTCAAAAAATTCAAAAAATCAAAAAATCAAAAAAATTGAAAAGCAAAAAAATCGAAAAAGAAATAAAAAAAAAAAGGAGATTTTTTGGTTTGGGGGTCCGCAGACCCCCGTACCCCCGTGACCCGTACTGCTGGTCTGACAGCGCGTCTCATACCCTGACTGCTACCGCCAGCGCCGTACCTGTCTGCAGGTTTTAGCAGGTCCCCGCAGCCGCGTCCGTACCTGACGGCGCCTCCCGCCGTCTGCAGCATCGTCCTCGCCGCAGCTCCCGTCCTCCTGGCTTCCGCTCCCAGGTTCTTCCCGGCGCCACCCCCAGTCACCGCAGCAGCTCCGCCTCCTGCTGGGCGGTGCCGCCCGCGCCGCACCTCAGCTCCTCCTCCGGCTCCGACCGAGCTCAGCCCTGCTTCCTGCCGGACTCTGCAACCTAAGACACCGTCCGAGCACCTTCTGCCGCTGCTTCGGCGCCGCTCCACCACTCAGCCAGCTTGTCCGCCACTTGTCTGATAGGTCAACAAACCCGGACCCTCCGTACGACAAATCAGCTTTTTCCGTACTGCCACGCGTCATCCGTACGGACTGCCACATCAGCACTGCACAGTCAACATTTCCGTACAGTACGGACATACAGTCATCTGGCCACGTAATCTGTCCATACAGTACGGACGCTCAGTCAGCCAGAGAGGCGAAGTTTTGGCGACGGTCATACAGCCGTCAAATTTAACACAGTGTTTTGCTGACGTCAGCGCCACATCAGCAGGGTTTGAAATTTTTTTGACCCCCTCTCATTTGCATTTTTGTTTTTGCAGTTCAACTTCAAATGGCCATAACTTGCTCATTTTTGCTCCTTTTTGGGTGCCATTTTTTTTGAAATGGGCTAGAATTTCGTGCTCTCCGCAGTGGTGAAAGAATTTTTTGATTTTGATGCACGTATTTTTCAAAAAATGCAGTTTTTGGTGACTGTCCCTGAGTAATCCCAGTTTTTGCAACTTCAGAGGCTTCGTTTGGGGTCATCCGACCTCCTTTTTAGGTGCAGTTTTTTTTGAAAGTGCGTATTTTTTCGTCTACTTTCACATGATGTTATCAGATTGATGTCATTGTAAGTAGAAATTGTACTTTCAGATCTTGGCCATTTTTGGCTCTCTTGGTACTTGTATATTTGCTTGAATCTCAGTTAGATTCATTGCACTATTGATTGAAGTCTCTTGTATCTCATTTGTGAAGTTGTAAAATTTGCATCATAAGTCCACTTTGCCTTGTTTTGCAAGTGGCTCATTGTAATCGCACTAAGTATAAAGTGCCAAAATCATCACTTTAGGGGGGTACTTTGATTGATTGAATTTGGGGGGTGTCTCTTGTGCTTTTGTGCTCTTGTGTTCTTTCCTTTTTGCTGCTATGGGTTCTTCTAAGTTTCCTCTCTTAACTCCACATAACTATGCTACTTGGAAAATTGATGCATGGAGTAAACTTATGGAAAAAGGACTCACTCATTACATTGATGGAACTATTGTTGCTCCAGCTGATCCTAAGGTTGATCCAGTTGGTCCCTTAGATTGGCTCACTAAAAATATCATGGCAATTGGTACCTTAAGAAAGTATGTATCAAAGGATCTCATTTTTCATATTGAGAAATGCACTCTAATCAAGGATGCTTGGCAAAAGTTTCAAGACTTGTATGGTCAAGTTGATGAGATTAGGGGATATCAAATTGATAGTGATCTCACCATGTTAGATCCCAAGAACTTTGATACTATACAAGATTATGTCACTAAGGCAAATGAGTTGAGGGCACAACTCAAAGATTGTGGCATTGATAAGAAGGATACTCAATTGATATTCAACTTGATAGGCAAGCTTCCACAAGAATATGCAGCATTTGTTTCTAGTTTCCAAACTCATAGGATGACAATGGGTTCAAGCTACAAAATGCCTACATTTGATGCTTTCAATGAAATATTGATGATGGAACAAACTAAGTTGATAAGCATGGGCATTCTTAAGACTTCTTCTAAGTCTCAAGCATTAGTGGCAAATCAAGGGAACAAAGGAAATCAAGGAAAGGACAACTCAAACAAGAAGAAATGGCAATCAAAGCCTAAGGAAAAAGCACAATCTTCTCCACAACAAGGAGATTCATCTTCTTCCAAGAGAGATAATTCACCAAAGAGAGAGAGACCTACTTGTGCTTATTGTAAAAAGATTGGTCATGAGGAACATCGTTGCCATACTAAGAAGATTGATGAGCTCACACATATCATCAAAAAGCATAACATTGATTTGCCTAAAGTCTACAAGAAGGATGATTCATCAACTTCCACTTCCTCACATTCAAAAGGAAAAGGGCAAGCATTCATGGCTTCTACAAGTGGAAAAACTCACTCTTTTGGAACAAGAAAAGGAAAAGCTCTATGTGCTACAACAAATCATACTTCAGAGAGATGGCTTCTAGATTTAGGGGCTTCTCATCATATGGCATCTTCACAGTCTATGTTCTCTACATTTGAGCCTTGCACCATGCCTCAGATTTTGATGGGCAATCATACATACATGGATGTGATTGGGAAAGGATCTATTGACATTGGGGATAACTCCTTCAATGATGTGTTGTGTGTACCCCACTTGACAAATAATCTCCTTTCTATCTATCAAATCACACATGGCGCAACTAAGAGAGTTGTGGAGTTCACACCTGACTCAGTTTTTATTAGAGACATGGAGACTAGAGCTATCATTGCAACTGGGGTGGTTGATCATGCATCTCGGTTATACTCCTTTTCAGATTTTGTTAATGATGATGATTTCACATTTGATGATTCTACACATGATGATCATACTTATTGTGATGATTCAGATTTTGAGGAGAACTTTGGACACTTGAACATGGGGATTCTCACATGTAACCCAGTTCTTGAGTCTTGTATTTCATCTCCTCATATTGATATCACATCACCTATTGCACCTGATTATGCAGATAGTGCGACAATTTTGCCTTCATGTGATTCAGTGCAGCAGGATATACATTGTCTTCCAGCTTCAGATTCATGGGATGATTACTTGACAGACATTGCAGGTTTGTTTGTGGAATCCTACATTGCAGATTTGGGAGACATCATTGATGACATACATCTTCTCTTTGATGAAGATGATCCTTCTTCGATTGTTGCGAGGGCACACTCTGACCCTCTTGTTCATTCTCTACATGATCATTCTTTCGAGGTTGACATGATTGTGGATACTTATGTACAGCAGTTGGAGGAGGTCTCTTTATTCTTTGAGGAGACACATGAGTCTTTGGACATTGTTCTACATTCATCTTCACTAGATGTTGGAGTTCCTTTTTCAGCAGCGTGGAGCAGTTCACCACCTTTGGAAGGGGTATCTTTCAGCATTGACATGGGGATACTTGAGCAGTTTTCAGAGATTCCATTCATCATGAGTTTTCTTCATACATCTTCCCTTCATGATTGGGGAGACTTCATGGATACACCTTTGGTTTTGTTTCTTCCTAAGGGGAGGAATGTTGTTCGATGTTCGTGGAGCAGTTTCTTCATACATCGAGCTTCTATCATTGGTGCAGATTCTTCATTGAGGGATGATCACAGTTTGACTTCTCTTCTTCTCTCATATGGGGGGGACTTTTTCCTCACATGGGGTTTTGTTCCTCACATACTTCTTTGAGAGTTCTCTTGTATAGCTTTCATCTCTTTTTTGGGGGGGAGGGTTTTTTCCCATTGGGTTTTTCTCTCTTTCCCCACTTTGTGAGAGATTTCATTGCATTGGTTTGCATGCATTTGCATTTGTGCATGGGTACCTAACATGGCCTCGTAGCCGGGACCCATCTTGCATTGCTTAGTTGCATTGTAGACTTAAGTGCATTCCCCTAAGTTGCACTTAAGGGGGGGTGTTGGTGTAAATAATTATTCATCATGGATATTATTACACTTACTTAAGTTTACTTAGGATAATGCATTTCATAGTAGTTTGGATATGAGACACTTGGGTGTTTGTGCCACATTGGGATAGTGTGTGTAAGAGAAATTCCACCTCTTATGGTGTTGATCTTGTTATTACACTATCATATCCACTTATAGTGGAGTGATAATTCCACCTTCGGTGGGTGATCCACCTCATGTGGAATATTATATTATTTCTCCTACCTACCCACACCTATTTCCTACCTACCCTTGTTTCTTATTGAGCCACATGTCATATTTGTGTGCTCATACATATCCCTAGCCTTGCCTATATAAGCAGGCTCATCTACATTGTATGTAACAACAACAACGATAATCTAGTTGATTGTTGATCATTTTCTATTGATGAGAATACAGTTTATTCTTGTCCATATTGTGTCTCTATCTTGTACATTTCATTGACCTCTTGATCTTGGCAAAATCCAACAACAGTAAATAGCCACAGTGATTATATCTTCAATGTGATACTATTTTGAGATATTGGTTGATGTCAAATGTGTTTGCCATGATATTGGTCACTTCACACAAATGACCAAGTCTACTTTACTGTTAGACCTTCATCCTTCCCATCCTGTTAGCACATATTTTTACAAAATAGTTTTGTGCTATATGTGGACACTTATAGTTTCATCATAAGAGCATTTAGTGGTGGATTGTATGTACAAGTGATATGTTGCAGTATCTTCATGAAAAAGCATCACTTCGACATATTGAAGGGAATGTTGAGTGATATGTTGAGTGTTCGACAGGTCTGAT
This sequence comes from Cryptomeria japonica, assembly GCF_030272615.1. Classification (NCBI taxonomy): domain Eukaryota; kingdom Viridiplantae; phylum Streptophyta; class Pinopsida; order Cupressales; family Cupressaceae; genus Cryptomeria; species Cryptomeria japonica. Next base: position 593,023,988 of record NC_081413.1, on the reverse strand, counting down.
TTGGAGCTACAGTAGCCAAGGCCATTTGAAATATGCATCCAATTCACTTGACCTTTGTTCATACTCATTGGTTTAAATCTAACCGATGAAACAGTGTGAAGAAAATATGTGATCTCTATCGGCAGGCACAACCTCTATCGGTTCAAGGTGGATGGTTCATTTGTTCAAAATTGTAAAATTTTAATTATCGGCATAAGTACTCTCCATGAAATAGCATTGACAAGCAAAATATAGAATATTGGCATAAAATGGATCGATAAATCAGAGGGCGGATTCATTGGGATGAGGCACTTATGAACCTATCGTTGTAACTTGTAAGGATAAGGCAATGTGGATCATGGAGTTATAGCATCAGCAGATTGGAAGTAATGAGAAAAGTCTATCCTGATACCTGATGACTGAAGGGAACCAAAGGCGGGCCCATCAGAGAAAAAGACCATATCGGGATAGTCCAAAAAATAGTTAGATCGATTCCCGATGACATGGAGAATCGAAAGGCGGAACCATCGGTATTACCTAAACTGATTAATCAAACTCAGAAGCATAAAGCAAAAAAGTGCATCAGAGACTCAGTGGGACTTCGGGAGGAATAGGAAAATGCTATTCCGACCCCCGATGAAGATAAAAGCACCTACGGTGATATCGGTGTAAATTATACCGATAAAGTAAACATGCATTAGGACTCATCGAGACATCGAAAGAATAAATTTTATGCTATGCCGAGTCCCGATAGGACTATTAAGGTGGATGTAGAGTTGCTAGGAGTTCTTTGGGGTGATTTATGCCAATAACACAGGGGACTTGGTCACAATGTGGACTGGTATATTGAGATCATCGGGGCATTGGAGGGATATAATTTAAACTATGTCGATATCCGATGGGACATATCGGACTATGTTTCGGCTATCGGGAGGGGTCGAACAAGGCTATTCTAGCTCCAAAACAAACCTATCGTACGTGTTAGTGAGAGGTTAGTCAATCGCAACCGTTAACTACAAAATCCACGATGTAAAATGCACTACTAACACACGTGTTAGTCAATCCATATCTGTCTGGGCTGCGTCTATTCTGAAGGTTTAGGGTTTTTGAAATTTACCCTTTTTATGTCTCGGAATCCTAGATCCCCTTGTTCTATTTCTATGTTACTTTTCCACTTAAGTGGAATGATCGGTCTGTCGTGAAGGAAGGGGTCCCCCTTTTACTTTTCTTTTTGCCTTAGGCGGGTCTCTATTAATGTTTTATTTTGCACCCTTTTCCTAAGTTTTTCGTTCCTTGTCGAGTCCTATAAAAACCATGCAAGTTTTGGTAGATCCGACGGTATGCATAAATTCGCAAAGGAAAATAGCCTGAACTTTACCTTTTGTGAAGCCGCGAAAAGAGTGGCGGGCCCGGCTGATGGGTTAAAGAATGAAGGTTAACGGACGATATCTTCCGATTGATCCAACGGCCCGCGTTGTTTTGTAAAGGAAAGATGCTCAGAGTTTATCTTTCGCGAAGTAGCGAAAGGGAAGTGGGCCCAGTGTGAGGATGATGTGGAAAGTAAAGAAGGTCCATCTTCAAAAGGATCCGACGGTCTACGTTATTTCGGTGGGTGAAATAGCGTGGAGTTTATTTTTCGCGAAGCAACAAAAGGATGGTGGGCCCAACAGATTATGCTAGTCTTGGTTTTTAAAGGTTTTACATCTCGAAAGAGATCCAATGATGAGTGTTGTTTCGTAGCCCGGAGTTGCAAGGTTTTTAAACTTCACGAAACAGAAAAAACCATTTGTGGTGAGGATTTCATACAATTTGTGAAATGGATTAGCGGTCACCGTGGAGAGTACAGATTGAGCGAATGAGCGGTTTTTATTCTTCGCGAAACAGCGAAAAGCCAGGACAATGAGATTTCCTTTGTGGTCCGTTGGAGCTTTTTTTAAATTCAATTGCAAATTGATTGCCGAAGCATGCGGATTAATGTCGCAATTCAATGCTCTGTTGCCCTATTAAGCCTCACATCAACGAAATTTTAGTATCAATTCAAGTAATTTTGCAGAGGAACCATTGTGCAGAGCGAATTTCTTCAGGCAACAAGTAAGTTCTGCATTCATTTTGAAAGTTACAGTTCGAATTGGTTTCATCGGGTGTATAAATTCTCAGAGGTTTGTTTGAGTTTTAAATTAAAATACCTATAATTCAAGATGGCACCACGAAGAGATTTCACAGGGAAAGTGAATTATCAGGATAGAGCTATATGTGATGATTTCTTGGAACAATTAACCATGTCTACAAATGTCGCTGCTAAGATCAAAGAATTAGTGCCCAAGGCCCCCCGTTTGAGAATTGGAGATGGTTTGTATGACAAAGGGAACTGGTTGAGGGATTCACAGACAGGGATATCAGGGCTGGGACTTTTCAAGGTGGTTTTTGGCCAAAGACATTCCTCTGCTCCAATGAACAGTCTATGGGAATTAGATGTGGGAAAGCTCATAGTCCCTGGGGTTTTCATGGATGTAGATTTATTAACCCAGGTTGCAAATAATTATGACCCTGTTGCTAAATGTGTGAGAAATGTGAATGGGGGAGCCTTAATTGAGATTAACGATGATGAGTTTAGGAAGGTGTTTAAGCTCAATGAGGTATCAAACTACTTAGAGCCAATCAATTTTGATACACTTGCACAGGTCTACAATGTCCAGAGAGATCATCTTAGGAGCGGTCCTTTGAAAGAATTTTTTGTCAAAATAGGAGGGTTAACCGTTGTAGGCCCTAGTACCATGGAACCCTTCTCTGTGAATTTGTTTACTCTGAGGGCTAAAGGCATGTATTGGTCACTTTGTCAAATTTTTGGGGAAGATGCCCAAACCAGTATGCCAACTCACTATATGATAATGATAGCACAGATCTTAAACCCCTCTCTCGTGGTAACTTTTGATTATGCACCTTATCTCACTGATGCAATCCATGCAAGGCTGATAGGGATTAAAAATGGTAAGGTAGACAGACCTTTTGGGTGGTACTCTCTTCTCATGCATACGTTTTTGTTTAAAGGTGCTGATTACTTCGCTAATGGGATGGATCTGGTTAAGGAAAAGGATGGTGAAGAGATGCCTGTGCAATTATGGAGCACAATTTTGTCTTGGGATAGAGAGGATGCCAGTTACTTGAAGTTTGACAGATGCTTTGCATCTAGGCTTCGGATTCTCTTGTGCCAACAAAACCCTAGGATCCCTAAGGCCCTCATAGAGTTCCTTAGGCCTAAAGAATTTGCTGAAGGTATCAAGATTGTGCACAACTGGGGTGATGTATATTTATACCCTGTCTCTACGGTGTTTAGAGTTTACGGATTCAGAGGAACTCCATATTTGCTTCCTTATCAAGTCCCATTGAAGATAGGAATTGCGGAGATCCTAAGGCAAATCGGGGGTGTCCAAGAGGCAAAGTTAACAAATAGGGGAAAAGGGACCATTTTCCCTACCATCACCATTGCTCATCAATTTGTAATTACCAAGGGTGGCTGGAAACACTTTGAAGATTTCTTTCAACCATATAGGTTGCCTATTGCAGTATCAAGATTTGTTGACCCTAAAGATTTCTTCAATGGTATGTTCAGAAAGAGAGCAATATGTAAAGGTAGACCACATCGGTTCCATTTTCCTGAGGATCTGATCAGAAATGAATTCAATCTAGATGAGAAAGAATTGAGAAAAGAAAAATGGGTAGCATACAAGAAGGCTCTTGATTTTATTCACCAATTTGATGGTGGTTATGATCCTCTGTCTAGTTTTACTCCCTTTGAGGAGAAAATTAAATTCTTAATTCTTCATTTTGAACACCTAATGCAGACATTGAAGGAGAAGAGGGAGGTTATAATGAGGAACGATCTTGAAAGGGCTAAGTTGGTTTTAGCCAAGCCTGCCTTTGCCAATTCCATCCCTCCGGGTGATTATGTGATGCATAAGAAGCGAAGGTATACTGTGCTAGTGCCGGTAACTGGTGAGTCCTCTACTTCAAAAGGAAAGAGAGCAATAGAAGATGTCATTGACATCCAAAACTCCCCTAAAAGGCAAAGGGAAGGCAAAGAGGTGCAAACAGGTGAACCTCTGTACTCTCCCTCCCAATCCCCTATCCATGTGGGAGATGAAGAGGCAGCCGCACACCAATTGTTGCAGTTAGGAAGTCTCGGTGAGATTGCCTACAGTTATGAGCAAACACAAGAGGGAATGCCCGAAGAGCCACCGAGTGCTGAGATGAATTTGACTGCAGATGAATTCAAAGGAAAGGAGCTAGACCCTGCTATCAAACAAGCCAGTGACGAGTTCCTGGCTGGTAATATTTTGTTACAACAGGGTCCTTTATGCAATTTGTTTGGAAACAAAACATTGTGCAATATAAGGCAAGATGTGAGAAGAGAAAGAATGAGCAACCCCACAAAGATACAAATACAGTGGAGGAAGAGGTGAAGCAAGAAATGATGGTAGAATTCAAAGCCATTACTCCTCAAAAGGGGAGAGAAATGGTGTCAAAGGCTGGTGTTTTAATCCTTCCTGAATGGGACATAGCAGATGCCTTAGTGCTTGAAGCAGTAAGGAAAGAAACCAAGCCCCTAGAAGGAGTGACATTCACTAAGGATAATGCTACTTTGGTTATGTGGTTCCTAAAGAGGGATGAGAGAAGAAGGAGGAAGGACACCTCAGAATCCAACTACCTAGGAGGTATGATAGTGAAGAGAGTTCAGGACACCAGAGTGGTGGAAGCTACCAGCACAGTTCTAGAAACTGCAAAATTCAGTGTGGCAGTGGTTGAGAAAGAAGCTAAGGAGAGAGCTGATCTCTAGGTAAAACTGGAAACAATTTTAAAGGCTTATAATGAGGCCAAAGGAGAGATAGCCAACCGAGATAGCATCATTGCTAGTTTACAAAGTCAATTGGCAAGGGAGTACTAGAAAGGTGAGGCGTCTACTTTAATGATTGCATCTTCTCTAGCAAGACCCCCACCCACCAGTCCTATCATTGAATTTCCCCCTTCTCCTATGACCTCTGGTTTCGAAGCAACTGAAACCCTGGAAGATGAGATGGAAAAGTTTAAACAGGGTCATGCCTTACTTAGAAGCAATTATGAAGAAAAGGTCAGAGGTACAATTTTGAAAATTGGTGACTCAGTTAGAGCCTCTATTGTATATATTAACATGAAAAGAATTTTGAATATTTTGACTGATTTGAAAGAAGATAAGGCCACTTTAGACCCAATTCTGAATAAGTGGATGCCTAGGGGATTGGAGTTGGAACTTATGTGTTCATCTAATGTAGAGGTGGAGGGTGATGCCAATATCAAATCCACTTGTGAGTTAATAAAAGGGATGACTGGATTAGTAGAAGAAAGAGCAGGTGTAAAGAGAAAAGCCCACATATATAGAAAAGAATATTTTGATCACAAGTATGAGTTGTTTCCCGGGGGTTTTGTTGGTCCAAATCAGCTGAAAGAGGAAAAGGCATGGCTTGATGAGTTGGGGTATAACTTGTCGGAGAGGGTAAATGAGGTCATTAATATAGATGACATGTCTTTATTTATTAAGATAGTTGAGGAGATTGAGAAAGAAAAGTCACATTAGGGTTTTCTACAGACAGAGGTTGGGAAATTGAGAATCACATGGAAAAGGCTAAACAAGATGAAAAAGAAGATTGTTAGCTTCTCCTGGCCAAGTGATGGCATGTTCGAAGAGTGGAAAAACAAATATGCAGTACAAGAAGAGGAAGTCCCACAACAGTTAGAAGATGCTGCAGCAAAACAACAAACTTAAAAGGCCGTTAGGATATAAAATGATTGCAGCCATATTGTTATAAATGGATACCAGGACTTAGAAAAAATCATCAGAAGAATTTGTAAAGAAACTCTGCTAAAATATATCTACAGTGTTTCTGGTTCTCTCTGGAATTACATTCAGTCATGTAAAATTCTCAAAATGAATATAAATATACAGATCAAAGTTTCAGCCCTAAGTCTTCTTTGTCTTCTGGTGTGCCTTCATTAGTTCTTTGCATTCATTATTTCTTGGGATCAATTACTGAAAATGAGCATAAGTTTTCTTTAATGTTTCAGTTTTAGTGAGGTGATGAAGTCCATAGGTTTTTACCATTGGTTTACTATGGATCTCAATTTAAAAGTTTTGTTGTTTATCTACAATTTCCTATTTTGCATATGTCACTCGCTACACTTCTATGACCCTATTGCAGACAATAGGATTAATTTTGTAAAATTAGCAGTAGCACTATTTTAGGTAGTTACCGGATAAGTTATAAAACATCTTGTCATGGTAAATAGGAGAAAGTGTCACCATTGTAGGTGCATGGAGCGCCTTTGATGGTCATTTTGTAGCCAATATTTTTATGTTTAAAGATGTCATTTTCATCTACATGTGCTGATGAGGGATGGTTGGTGGACATTACAATTTGTAAAGAACCAATGCTTCTTACACACTGCTGCCAATTTTTTAACACAATGTTTGTTAAGTATTGATGTATTCAAATACAAATTTTATGTCACATGAAGTATTGATCTATAGTTGTTAGTTTTGCCTTTTCTATAGTTTAATCTTGCTTCAATCTCTTTGTTACCTTCAAACTGTTATGCAAAATCATTGTACAGATTGACCAACATGTGTGTTAGTCGTGAATTTTACACCGTCGATTTTGCAATAAATGACTGCGATTAACTAATTTGTCACTACCACACTACACGAAAGGTCTATTTTGGAGCCAAAATAGTTGTAGCCCTAAAGGATTACTTTATCGGTATAACTTTCACCAATATCCCCGCAGGTGGTTTTATCTTAATCAGGACTCGACATAGCATAAAATTGCTTCTTCTGATGTCCCGATGAGTCCTAATGCATGTTTACTTTATCGGTATAGTTTACACCGATATCCTCGCAGGTGCTTTTATCTTCATCGAGGGTCGGAATAGCTTTTTTCTATTCCTCCCAAAGTCCCGATCAGTCCCTGATGCACTTTTATGCTTTATGCTTTCGAGTTTGTTTTATCAGTATAGGTAATACCGATGGTTCCGCCTTCCCGATTCTCCATGTCATACAGTGTTCTAGTGAAAAGTTGGTCAATCGCAAGCGCACGTTACCGACAGGTTAGACAATCGTAGACTGTTGGTCACAATATGGACGGTGTAAAATGGACTACTAACACGCCTTAATAGTCCTATCGGGACTCGGCATAGCATAAAATTGCTTCTTCCGATGTCCTGATGAGTCCTAATGCATGTTTACTTTATCGATATAATTTACACTGATATCCCCATAGATGCTTTTATCTTCATCGGGGGTCGGAATAGCCTTTTTCTATTCCTCCCGAAGTCTCGATCAGTCTCCGATGCACTTTTATGCTTTATGCTTCCGAGTTTGTTTTATCAGTATAGGTAATACCGATGGTTCCGCCTTCCTGATTCTCCATGTCATCGGGGATTGATATAACTATTTTTGCACTAGTCTTTTTCTCTAATATGGCCATTTTTAAAAAAAATCAGGACTAGTCTAATCTACTGGGCCCACCATCCTTTCGCTACTTCGCGAAAGATAAAATCCATGCTATTTCGCCCAATGAAATAACGCAGACCGTTAGATCCTTTTGAAGATGCACCTTCTTTACTTTCCACGTCATCCTCAGGTTGGGCCCACTTCCCTTTCGTTGCTTTGCGAAAGATAAACTCTGAGCATCTTTCCTTTACGAAACAACACGGGCCGTTGGATCAAGCAGAAGATAGCATCCGTTAACCTTCATTCTTTAACCCACCAACCGGGCCCGCCACTCTTTTTTTGCGGCTTCGTGAAAGGTAAAGTTTAGGCTATTTTCCTTTGCGAATTTACGCACATTGTCGGATCTACTAGAACTTGCATGGTTTTTACGGGACCCGACAAAGAACTAAAAACTTAGGAAAAGGGCGCAAAATAAAGCATTAATAGAGACCCGCCCAAGGCAAAAAGAAAAGTAAAGGGGGGACCCCTTCCTTCACGATGGGACCGACCCTTCCACTTAAGTGGAAAAGTAACATAGAAATAGAATGTGGCGATTCCAAGACATAAAAAGGGTAAATTTCAAAAACCCTAAACATATGGATTTACTAACACGCATGTTAGTCTCACGTTTTACACCGTCGATTTTGCAGTTAACGGTTGTGATTGACAAACCTCTCACCAACACAATGTATGACGGGTCTGTTTTGGAGCAAGAATAGTCGCGTCCAAGCAAGATGAAGTGATAAGAACAATTTTGCAGATTTTAGCAGACTATGGAACAAAATCACCCAAAAGTCAAAACAATAATAACAAGGAGTTTGTCGGGATAAGTTGTGTCGATAATGCAGTGGTCTTAGTCGTTGCTATATTGAGATCATTAGAGTATCAGAGGGACAAGAAATAAACTATACCCACACCAGATGACTCAAGTAAAAAGAAGCCAAAGGCAAATGCATCGGAGAGAGTTATGCCAATGGAGCATTAAAACAAAAGGCAAGGAGGAGACTGAAGTGATGCCCATCGCGATGAAAAGAACCATCGGGATAAAGAAAAAATAGGTATTCTGAGACCCGATAAGTGGGTTGGGGTAGTTTGTTTCGATCAGAAAGCAAAAAGTGGTAAAGTAATAAGAACCGATGGCAAACATTTGAATCATCGGGAGGAGTGTCACCGATTAGCTGTTGGTTTTCGTAATGAGAAGAACTGACCATGACAACATAGTTTCCATTAAATGCATATATTGAGTACATTTGTTGCCACACGAAGCAAATCTGTCAAGGATTGCAATAATCAATTACAAAGATTGCATGCAAATCTATCCCAAATAGTCGGTATTGCAGAGCAGCATTTCTCACGAAGTAATTGCAGAAAGATATTAAGTGCTTACTGAGAAAATTTCTGAGTTACTGACTATAAGAGTGAAATAATTTGCAGAAATGGAGGGGTCAAGCTCAAAAGGGAAGTGAAAGTCTGTCGAAGTATTGAGTACCGCAACAAAGAAATCAGGTAGAAAGCTGAATCAAGACATGATAGACCAAATGGGATCTCCAGGAGCTAGGTCACGCAGAGCTAAGACAAATTTTCCAATCCGCGAGCAGTTAGAGGACAGATACAAAGGGATTGGGGATATATTGACCATAGTGCGAGGGCACGAGTTGTTCCTTTTCCATTACTTCCGTGGGGATAACCCCACGCCAATTTCGAACCCATGGAAAACGGGTCTTGGTAAACTTGTAGTACCCAATGTGTTTGTGAACATTGATTTGTTGAAGCTTTTAGTAAGAAATTATAATGCAAACAAGTGATGCATTATGTTTCTTGATGGGACTGCTCTAGTGCATTTTGCAAAGGCTACAATTCAGGAAGTTTTTGCAGTAGATTTGGAGAGGGAATTGCCTTTATCTTTTGTAGATTTGGAAGAAGAGTACAGGAAGATGGACACTACATACCAGGGCTGGAACCTCGCTCTCCATAAAGCAGAGAAGGGGAGGCTAACAGAGGAAGAAGGTCCTCCTTATGACATGACTATTTTTAAGAAGTATCTGCAATATACATATATGGCTTGTGGTCAGGTGGGAGGAGTTGAAGCTCCTGATGTGGAAAACACAGGACCACTTGTTCTAGCAGCAGAAGTTCAAAGGCATGAGCCTAGGGCATTTGACTTTGCTTCTTACCTGGTAGATAGATTGCATGAAGGTTTCTTAAACCTGAAAGACAATCCAGACAAATATTTCAAGCACTACTCATTGTTAATGTACATCATTTTATTTTATGGGAGACTTAGAGGGTTATGGCCAGAAGAATTGAATGTGAATACAATTGGGAAATATGGAAAGGAGCAACTAGTGCAATTATGGGTTTCCCTTTGGGATTACAGGTTTGGGCATTCTCATTACCTCAAATTTGAGGAGTTCTTTATCAAACCAGTTTTCTTGCTCTTTGGTGAGCCTCGACAAGGATCATTTTCGTAGGAGGTTAAGAAGTTTCTTAGGCCTCACGAGCACCAAAATCCAAAGGTCAATCATAAATGGGGTGATTAGTACTTGTGCCAAAACTTCACTTTTGTTTGATGCTATGGATTTGAGGGTTATCCATATGTTCTCCCTAAGCCTGCACCAGATAGGATTGTCTTCTTGGAAATTGTAAGGCAGTTAGGTGTGTCTAATGCCAATCATTTCGGAGGAGCACACAAGCAAGCTTTCCTCCCTAGCACACTTCACTTTCATGATTTTAAAATTGTATCAACTAGGGCATACGAGGCCATTGACAGGAAGCTGGTGGATGAATACAATTTGTTTCGGCACGTATCTAGAACACGCTATGATCCTGAGGGTTACATCCATTCAAGCAGGAAAAGACAAGATTTGGGAGACTACCTCCATGAGGAGGATGAATTTGAAGACATGTGCACGAATGAGGAGGTGGAAGAGCTTGCAGGAGTTATGGAGACCTTGGAGAAGAAGCTAGAGGAAAGAAGGTAGAGACTAGAAAACATGGAGGGAGAACCAACCCAAAGTGATTAAGGGGAAAATGAAGTAGTCTCCAAGCTCCGTGCCCCTGAGAAGGAGAAGGATTCAGAGGCAGAGGATAGGCTTATTGTTGCTCTAAATGAAGAGATAGATGAAAGAATGGCAGAACGTGTTTCTTTTGTATCTAATGATCACTTCATTAAGTCTAAGGAATTCAAATCATTCATGTACCACTTCAAGGGTAAGAAATTGAGGGAAGCAGTGCCAAATGTGACCCCTGATAATGAAGCAAAAATGATGATGAGGTTGAAGGAAGACATTGACAGAGAAGTTGAGACTATGACCCCACAAAGGGGCAAGCAATTGCTAGTAGACGCAGGAATAATTGTGTTTCCAGGATGGGACCTAAGTGCTTCATTTATTTTTTATTCTTTGTTACATTCAGATAATAAGGATATGAAGTTAAACATCCAAGGAGTGCAAGATATTTTTATTGGATCAAGATATGAATCAAAGGAGGAAGAAATGTTATTGTGGGCCTTATATCCTCCTAATAAGAGGCCAAAAATCATTGATGTAGATAAAGCTTTTGGTCACGTGATGACCTTGAAGGTTGGAGAAGTAGATCCTATAGTCACAACTAACATGGGTATCAATATGTCAAAATTTAATAAGGCCCAAATGAAACATGAGATAGCAGAGAAGAATAAGTATAAGGCTTTGTGTGAAGAGACCCTTAAGAGGAGTGGGCACCCTGTTCCCCAAATAACAGATTCAGGAGGCGAATGGAAGAAAAAATTTGAAAAGCTATCTTATGAACATAACAAGTTAAAAAAACAGATGAAGAGCATTAGGGTCGATACCGTTTGCGTGTTACTAAGTAGGAGGTATGACAATATGGAGAAAGCATTGAATGAATTCTGGGGTGAATATTAGACTAACATGGACAATATGATTTCACACACCAGGATTCGAGATAGACTCGACATGATGTTACAGGATGCAACGACCAAAGAGAAAGAAAAAAAGAAGCTGCAAGGTCTGCTTGTTACACATGACGGAGTTACAGAGGCATTGAAGTCTAAATTTGATGAATGCCAGCAGATTTTTGAGCATGGGGCTCCCAGTCTGATAGATGATGCAGGTGTGATCAAAGATAAAACCGTATGGATCGTTGAGTGCAAGTCTATTCTTAAAGCAGCCCAAGCCATCGCTAGAGCAGATGTCCTTGACATGAATCGCATGACCGATCAATTGGAAAAAAGTTATACGATTGAGAATGCAGCCAAGGATGCCATCTTCAACGCTACAACATTTAGGGATCTGACCTACTTGGGGCATATTAAAAAATGTGGATGGCAGCTGGATCGAAAGTCCTAGTGTGGTGTTTTAGTTTATGCAATGTAATTGATATCTTGGTTAGGCGTTTTAATTTATGTTCACTTTGTTGTTAAGATAATGAAAGGGTGTTTCCTTTCATTCATGTCTTTCAGCATTTCTATTTGTATTGAGTCATCTTGTGTAACAAATGGAGTTTGTTTTGGGGGGGTTTTGGAACATCATTGCTGTAAGGATTGAAAGTCATATGTATTATGAAATTTGATAGGAAGCGAAAGTGTCATTTTGTGTAAGCAAATTGCAATGAAGTATCTCCAAGTGTAGCTTTTGTGTACTGTCATTTCTCAAACATTAATATACAAGATTCACTGTTTCTACTTCAAATGTACTGATTACTTTCTTTGTTGATGAAACATGCTTTGTCCTCTTCATAAATCTGTTTAAGATTTTTCTGTAATTTGAATCACATTCTGTTACATTAAATTGGGTTACATTATGTTTAAGAATTGGGTTCTTATTGTATTGATCTAAAACGACTTCTAAAGCCTCATTAGGCATTTAGGCATATCGGTTTAATGTTAGGAAGTCATGCTAGGAGGTTCAGTATAAGTAAAAATGCATAAAAGGCAAAAATGCACATTTGACCAAAAGTTGTCATTGTTGCTTGACAACTTTTTGCAACTTTTTGAGAAACTTTGCATTTTTTTAGCAAATCGGTGGTTGGGCAGCCGATGAAGTATTGGTTATGACCAAAATGGCATATAAAATTCTCTAAGAATGACCAAAATGACCAAAATAGAAACTCAATTGTGGTACAAGAATTTAATTTTATTTGTAGTCATATATATTGAAATGCTTGACTTTGATGTTATACAACAATTTCATGCACATACAATAAAAAACATTTATTTTTCCACCATATATAATAAAATGATAACAACAATTTCAAAATAGAGAAGATAAGAGTACCAGTTGGTGTCAACAAAGTTTTTATTTGTCTGGTAAAGCTATATTTTATATTAATTCTGAAGATGTTTACATTTTGCAAGATAAACCTCGACGGCTAGCCGACTAGACCATCGAAGTCGGTGGATGGTATACATAACAGTCCATACATAACACATTCAAAAACATTTAAAAAAAAAAACACAGTCCTTGCTTCAAAAAAGGTTGTATGTGACATCTCGCTACACCACATGAATAGTGACTATGCCCTCTTCCACGTCCAGCACTTCCATATTCCTAACTTGGTTAATTTATGTCTCCCTGCTGGAGCCTTCACCGAACTGCAGCACACGACCCTTCTTAGTTGTTCTTCCACAAGGTCGACCCCGTTGTTTTGTGCGTGCAGGAACCGTTCGTTGCACAAGTGCTCTATATTCTGACCAAGGTCCCCATTTTGCCATCTCCACACCCACTTCCCAAACATCGACCGTCTCAAGGTATTGCACAATACCATACATCCTAGCCTATGCTACACTTCTTCTGGCCTCTTTATCGAATGTCACACTCCAGAGCAAGAACGGTCGTAAGGGAGGACTAAATTCACTCATGTGGATCCACACTCCGCCCACACTTTCAAAGTCGTCCATGTCTCGTGCCAATCCTAATAAAGCTTCCATTCTGCCTAGCCATTCCTTCTTCACACACCTGTTCATGATTTATCTGACTTTCAGAACAGGTCGGAGCTCCAAACACCATGCCATAAACAGAGACACTATGTCTGCATTCATTTTGTACTTCCATCCACCTTCTACGTACTCAGGCCCAAGGATCAACTTCACCGTGGACAGGAATACGGTGTCTTCATAGATAAACAGGTTCATCAACCATCATCGCTTATTCATCCCCAAAATGCGACCTGTGTTTTGCTCATTTCTAAAGAAAAGTTGGCATCCATATTTCAAATAAAGATACCTGTTATTCCAAAACGGACATGCAAATATGTCAGACTAACAACAGCGTCTATAAATTATTTCAATTTTTATCAACCTATGCCTTAATTTTTTAGTGCTTTCTAATAACTAAGTTCATCCACCATATGTTCCATGTTATTCTACAATCTAAGTTTTTGCACAATAGTTTGTGGACGTTTTTGTAGACTTACACATTTCCATATGATGCACAGAGCTAATTAAAAGTTTCTTCGATTAACAAGGCGCGTTATGCGCTTTCACCCATGACCGCTCCAAAATGTTAGTATGCAATGACTAAAAGGCCCGTTAGTCGCACGTTTTACACCATCGATTTTGCAATGAACGGGCAGTGATTGAGTAACACAACGCTAACTAGCTGTACAATAGGGGCTCCCGCTCCAAAGCGGACTATGGATTGACTAATAGTCTTGTTAGTCGCGTGTGTTACACCGTTGATTTTGTAATAAACCGTTTGCGATTGACTAACCTATCGCTAACACGTTGTCCAAAAGGTCTGTTTTGGAGCAAGAATAGCTTTAGCCATCTTGCCTCTGGAAGGGACGACTATTCTAGCTCCAAAACAGACCTGTCATACAACGTGTTATTGAGAGGTTAGACAATTGCAACCGTTAACTGCAAAATCGACAGTGTAAAACGTGAGACTAACACGCATGTCAGTCAATCCATACTATCTGTCTGAAGGTTTAGGGTTTCTAAAATTTACCATATCAGGATAGTGCAAAAATAGTTATATCGATCCCCGATGACATGGAGAATCGAAATGCGGAACCATCGGTATTACCTATACCGATAAAACAAACTCGGAAGCATAAAGCATAAAAGTGCATCGGAGACTGATCGGGACTTTGGGAGGAATAGAAAAAGGCTATTCTGACCCCCGATGAAGATAAAAGCATCTGTGGGGATATCGATGTAAATTATATTGATAAAGTAAACTTGCATTAGGACTCATCAGGAAATCGAAAGAAGCAATTTGATGCTATGTCGAGTCCCGATAGGACAATTAAGGCATGTTAGTAGTTCATTTTACACCGTCCATATTGCGACCAACATTCTACGATTGTCTAACCTGTTGGTAACGCACGGTTGCGATTGACTAACCTATCGGTAACGCGTGGTTGCGATTGACTGACCTGTCGCTAAGACACTGTATCAAAAGGAGAATCGGAAGGCGGAACCATCGGTATTACCTATACTGATAAAACAAACTCAGAAGCATAAAGCATAAAAGTGCATCAGAGACTGATCGGGACTTTGGGAGGAATAGAAAACGGCTATTCTGACCCTTGATGAAGATAAAAGCACCTGCGGGGATATCGGTGTAAATTATACCAATAAAGTAAACATGCATTAGGACTCATCGGGACATCAAAAGAAGCAATTTTATGCTATGTCGAGTCCCGATTGGACTATTAAGGCGGATGGAGAGTTGCTAGGAGTTCTTCGGGGTGATTTATGCCGATAACATGGGGGACTTACTCACAATGCGGACTGGTATATTGAGATCATCGTGGCATTGGAGGGACATAAATTGAACTATGTCGATACCCGATGGGACTTATTGGACTATGTTTCGGCTATTGGGAGCGGTCTCGTTCTACTATACCGATACCCGGTCAGTAATGAGTAACACATGTGTTAGTCACGCATTTTACACTGTTGATCCTGCAGTTAGTGGTTGCGATTGACTAACTTGTCACGAAGCAGCAAAAGGGAAGTGGGCCCAGCGTGAGGATGACGTGGAAAGTAAAGGAGGTGCATCTTGAAAAGGATCCGATAGTCTGCATTATTTTGGTGGGAGAAATAGCGTGGAGTTTATCTTTTGCGAAGCAGTGAAAGGATGGTGGGCCCGACATATCAGACTAGTCCTACTTTTTTACAAAAACGACCATATAGGAGAAAAAGACCATATCGGGATAGTGCAAAAATAGTTATATCGATCCCCGATGACATGGAGAATGGGGAAGGCAGAACCATTGGTATGACCTATACCGATAAAACAAACTCGAAAGCATTAAGCATAAAAGTACATTGGAGACTGATCAGGACTTCAAGAGGAATAGAAAAAGGCTATTCCGACCCTCAATGAAGATAAAAGCACTTGCGGGGATATCAGTGTAAATTTTACCGATAAAGTAAACATGCAGTAGGACTCATCGAGACATCGGAAGAAGCAATTTTATGCTATGTCGAGTCCCAATAGGACTATTAAGGTGGATGGAGAGTTGCTAGGAGTTCTTTGGGGTGATTTATGCCGATAACGCGGGGGACTTGGTCACAATGGGGACTCATCAGGGCATTGGAGGGACATAAATTGAACTATGCCAATACCCGATGGGACATATCGGTCTATGTTTTGGCTATCAAGAGGGAAACAGTGACCAAAAATAGCGTGTTAGCGATAGGTTACTCAATCGTAGCCGCTAATTGCAAAATAGGTTACGCGTTCGGCCACAGCTCCAAAATAGACATTTTTTTTGTTATTTTAGACTATTTTATGCAATAAATAGTAAATCATATTAAAAAAAGAAGACAAAAAACCCTGTGTAAAATTAACTACAAATTTATATGGGTATTCCTACATATTCATTTGAATAATTTGAAGATAATTTCAATATTAATGTTAATTGTTAATCGCCCAAGGAGTAACATGCGTAATTGCGTGTTACTCGGTGCGTATGGCGGAGTCAGCAAGGCCGCGGCTATTGTGCGACTAACAACGCATGGAAATCCATCAGAGAAGCGGCAAAATCGATAACAACGCATGGAAATCCAAGGTCGGACCTATCGGCATTACTCTCTCCAATTAAATTAATAAGGCAATGACGGCTACATCGGAGAACCGGCAAAAACTTAATATTGTCTTGTCGGTAACCGAAAAGCGCAACAGAAACGACAGACCAAAACGGCAGTACAGAGATACTAACAAACACCAAACACCCAGCAAAACGGTAATACAGACATACTAACACGCGTTTTACAACGGATTTTTGGAGCCAGCAAACATGCGTCGAGCCCTGTATCTAACCCTAATGCGAATAATTTCAAGCTACAGAAAAACAAGAATAACCAAAGCAAAACAAAACAATATAGTTTTACACCATCGATTTTCCAGTTAACGGTTGCGATTGACTAACATGTCACTAACACGTTGTACGAAAGGTCTGTTTTGGAGCTATGGTGTCGGTTTTCTGCTGAAACGGTACATGGCGTACCATGGTTTTCATAACATGTGTGTTAGTGGTGCGTTCTACATGCTCGATTTTTCACTAAATGACTACGATTGACAAATTTACTGAGTAAGGACCCAGCTATCAGTAGCACGTATGAGAGAACCTGGAGGGAGCCACCACTGTTTGGAAGCCCGCGCCCTCTTTTTCTCGCCGCTTTGGCATCCAAATGCGGTCATCAACACTTACCGCCGGATGTTTGTTTTCTATGGCTTTTAATGTGCATGTTAGGAACAACACATCGACGTGATCCGCTGTCCTACGATCCGCCATCCTCCGGCATGTCCACGTAGTTTCGTGTGGGCCCCGACGTTTGAAACAGCCGACTCCAGGACAACTCCACATCATTTTTGCTGGGTCCGGCACCGCGCCAAATTGGCATGGTATGCATGGGCTATGCATGTCTCAAACATGTCCGTCGATGCATGCCATTGGTACGATAGGTCACTTTTGGAGCCAGAATAGACGCGTCCTATACCACATAGGGTAAGAGAGTTATAATATATGTAAACGATAAGATAGAAAATTTATAGTGTAGGAACATAATAATATAAAAAAATGAGAAATTGAGTGGGAAAAAGTGTTAAAGGGAAATCACAATGTGGTTGGAAATATTCATAAATGGTGATATAAAGTAGGAAAAGGATAATGATTTTGATTAAGAGATAAAATAGGTTTTGAAGGGGTTTCAATTTTTTTTACAATAGTTATATAATAATAAAATAACAACCAAACAACAACAAAATGTTGTGAATCATTGAACCTAAACAACACATTGAAAGAAAACAAAAAACCCTAACACAAGATATAAAAAAGAGAAAAAATGAGCTACCATAACTACATCACTCTAACGATCTCAGTTGCCTCGATCTCCTATTGATGGAAACTCTCATGAAGCTTGTAAAAATCTAGTAGTTATTTATTTTCCTCTTTAAATGTTTTTGTTTTGGTTGCTTCTAGCTCTAGTACTAGGACCAATCTTTGTACATTTGTTACCATATGCTATTTTCTCTTTCAAGATAAAGTTCTTTGGTCCTCCTTGTGTTTTGAATTGTACTTTTCTCAATTGTATGGTTTAATTGAGACAATCCGTGATAGCCAAAAGTTGCTTCTCAAAGTGGGAAAATGGTATATGAGGACCATAACAAGCTAATGATTTCAATGATAAAAATAGGTAACAATTATTTTAGAATATGATTTGTTGTTAGACAAGAGGATTGATGGATGAAATAAAAAGGGAAAATGTTGAAGGGTACCATAAGAATATAGTGAAATTTGCATAATATGTGTAAGAAAGATGCAGAAGCATCAAATCAAGGTCTAGTAGTGAAAGGCATCATTGGAAAAATGATGTAAGGTAGTAATGGAATAATAATTGAATATGGGCTATAGGAGTACCTATCTCTAATCATATTCTTATAAGTTTATCATCATAGTAAGGGTTAGTGAGCAATAATGACCTAACAAAAAAGTTTAAGAATAAAATATTGTAGGGAAAATATAAAGTAAAACTAATTAATTTTAGAATATGGATTTAGCATAAGAACGCATAAAAAGTCACACAACGAGGGAATAATCATCTTCGTATAAGTTTATCATTATAGTAAGGGTTGGTGAGAAATAATGACCTAACAATTTTTTTTAATAATAAACTATTGTAGGGAATTTATAAAGTAAAACTGATTAGTTTTAGAAAATAATTTAGCATAAGAAGAGCATATTAAAAGTCACACAAGGAGGGAATATGCTAAGGAACATGGGAAAAATAAAATAAGTTATGCTAGCATATGGCCTTGTTATAGGAGAACAAGGTCAACCCAAAATAGTACAACTATAGGTGAAAGAAGAAGAAACTTGATATAAAAAGAATCTCTACATGAAAAAAGTAAAAAAATATGAAAATGAAAGAAACATATCCTAGGGAAGATGGAAAAGAATGAGGGAGTAATTAACCTTATGACCTTAACACAAGAATGTAAGTATTATACAAAAGGCAAATGCTAGAAATATGGGGAAAAAGAGGTTGCGTTAAAGGGGAAAATATGCATTAGAAGGATGAGGAAAATGTATTTAAAATCATGTAGCAGATGTTTTTTTAAAGAGGGAATATTACCTAAAAATTTTCTTTTTGGTCTTATCCACACTAGCATATTTAAGCTTATCTAGGTCATATTGGCACTCAAATTTGTAGTGTCATTTTTATTAAGTCCCTTCTATTTTTTGTGCCTTAATCATATTTTAACCATTTATAATCAATTTGAGACATCCTAAATGGGTTTCATAAGTGTCATAAGGTACACAAGTCAATATAAATTCTAATTTTAGGTCTTTTCTAATATCTTCCTTGGTATTTTTTTACTTTTTTGGTATTTCGTATTTTTAGAATTTTCTATACTTACATTCCCTATCATTCCTAGAAACCTTCTCATGCACTTGTAAAGTTTGTCTAAGTGTTATTTTTAAATATTTAGAGTTTCTCATCTTGGCATCCTTATTGGACTTGTCATCCCTAGCACACCTTCCCCAAAATTCCACTTTTCCCCTTTATGACCTCTTGTTAGAGTTTTCGAGTTTCCCATAACCCAATACCATTTCTTTGACATTATCAATCCCCAAAGATTGAAATTCCATTAAAACTCTAAGTACTTTAAATTTGTGAAACATTATATCATTTTCATCCATCCCAACCATAGTATTCATTGCCTTGTCTCTACTCTTTGAACTTGATCCTTTATATTCAAAATGAGTTTTATCTGTCATGTTGGAGTTTCTCATCCTTGAGTTTCCATTTCCTTCCTTCCCCTCATTCCTAAAACTCTATTGATCTTTTGTCAACATCAATGAGTAAGACTTTTGGTTGTCTATTAGCTTAATATCTCTTTAGAGGTATTATTGAAACCTTAATCTTGACATACCAAAATCATTTTCTTTATTGGATTCCCTTATTCTCTTTCTCCTTTCTTCATCCCCTTTGGCATAAATTCCCAATCACCCTTAATTCCTTGATTCTTTGATTCCCTTATGCTCAAATCCTTGGCATGTGGCATGAGTTCTCTCTAACCCTTATTATTCTACAATTCCTACCATTTTTCATTACAAATCCCACCTACAATCGTAGATAACCCAAAGCTTAATAATGACCTAATGTGTCCCTATAACTACTAGATTGAATATTATAGCACCCATAATTAATTCTCTATATGGTTGGTAATTGGTGTTTCCAACGGATTGCTTGATTATCTCTATAAAGTATCTATCTTTATTCCTTAAGACTCTTAGATCAATGTTTGACAAACATGAGACATGACTCTATTCTCCTCTGCACTTTAGCCTGTACTAGACCTAGGGGGTAGCCCTTATAACAATATTTCAAGTATAATATTTTGAGATATTTATAGAAGAAAACATATTAAGGTCAAAATGATTGTATACTAGATTATCTAGATCCTTAATAACTTATTCACTTCGACACTTTGAGAACATGGAACAACTTGAATACATTAAAATAATTTTTTATTTATTTTTTATATATTTTTATATTTTAGGGTTTTGAAAAGCTAGGTTTTGGACTAGAGATATTTTTAAATCGATGCCTATCTAGGGATACAAACACAAATTACTACATGCAACTACCTTCTCTTGACAACAAAATTTCATACTTACAGGACTGCCAAAGATATCACTACCTTAGAATGATATTTTCACGAATATATATAATCCGTAGCTCTTCTTAAGGATCCCTCAATATAATACACATCCCCCGTATCTTTTTTTTTTAAAATAAAAAAATAAAGGGGTGAAAACTTTATTAATAATCAGAAACAAGCATTACATAAGAAAACCAAAGCCTCAAAGCTCCAGAAGAGAACAACAAACCCAACTAGTTATCATCCAACTTCATAACTATCCATATCCTCAGCAAAGATCTTATGCAAGTCTTGACAGTAATCCAAGGAAACGTGCTCCCAACCCTCAACTTTCCAATCATCACCATGTTCCGAAGCCCATTTAGCCAAACAATCAGCGGCTCTATTCCATTCGTGAGGAATGTGGATGAAAGACACCTTCTCCATCATAGCACTAATTTGTAAAATCTAGTGAACAATCCCTGCCAGCTGCCAATTAATCCCACTCACCATCTACTCAATCAACAGATTAACAATAATTTGTGAATCTGATTCGCAGATAACCTTACGCCACCCCAACTCATGCACGCTCTAGGGCATATAAAATTTCTAATCCATCCATAAAATTATTAGATTGCTACCCTTTATGCACTGAAAATAAGAAAACCACATCCCCCATATGATCCCTACCAACACCAACAATCCCAGCAGGACTTAGATTACCCCGAGAGGAGCCATCGATGTTAATCCTAATGAATTCATCCTGAGGGGGCAACCATCTTCCCACCCTATGAACCTTCTTCATAGCACGTCTACCTCTCCTGACACAAGCTGAGACATGAGACATCTCCTGCAAACCCAACCTACTCAAAATATCAACCTCTCCTCTATCCAGAGGAAAATTCACCTCACATTTAGCTTCCGCCATCTCCTAGATCATTCCAATGATTCTATTCCACACTTGTTGAACTAACAGTCTGACTTCCCTAAAGATCCTCCTATTCCTCTCTAGCCAGATCTACCAAAGTATGAAAATGGGCCCAATGTGCGAGACAGTCTGGAGAAAAGAGGACAAGATAGGAGGCTGCCCAAACTGCTCCAAAACTCCACCAAAGAATCTGCGTGAACACAAGGGTGATTCCACACCCCCCACCAATAATGCCATATCAGCAATGAGAAAGGGCATTTGAATAACAGGTGTGAAGAATCCTCCTCCCCATTACCACACAAAACACAAATGGAAGGCCCATGGAACTGTTGGCATTATGTGAATCGGCATGAACATTATATGAACCGGCATGAGCCTTATGTAAACTGGCATGAAGACATAATGATATTGTATATTGTCATTGATGTCAATATGAGACATAGTGTGAACCAGCATATGTGTGAACCGGTATATGCCAAAGTGAAGCGGCACATTTGTTCAAAGTGAACCAGCATGCAGTTATGGGAACCGGCACATGGAAGCACTGTATGACTACCAATTGGATAACGGACGATGGAGAATGGCTTGAGATTGACTCAAGACTGGTGCATTTAATGTAGTATGTTTCAACGGTCAGGATCGAACCGTTTGAATTACTCAACCTAACAGGTTAAGGGTTTAAGGTTTTTGCTACCGACCTGTATGTTCCCTATAAGGTCGATGTTAGGTTTCTGTCTGAAGTTGTTGGGAAAAAGTTGTGAGTGTGTATCCAACGAAAGTGATACAAGATTCTTGCCAAACCATAGGAGAGAAGAGATACCTGCAAAGTGTATGTGCAAAAGGAAAAGAGGAGCCTAAACGGATCTGTATTAGTATTAAGTGTTGTTAACAGATCATTGTAATACCTGTTGATCTCTAACCACTTCAATAGTTGCAAAATCCCCTAACAAGGTAGCCTTAACTGGCTTGATTCAAAATCCCTTAAATCGGGTGGTCTTAACCGGCTTGCTGTAAATCCCTTAATCGGGTAACTTGAAGCTAATGAGTTCTAAGAAGCTAGAGAAGCTTAGGAGATCCTTTCAGCTATTGAGTTCTTAAAATCCTCTAACAAGGTGACCCTACCAGGTTTAACCCTTAATCGGGTATCCCTTAACTGGGTTATCCCTAACAGGATCGGTTCCTACCAGAACCTATTGTAATGTTCTTAACCGGACAAGGCTCCTAACAGAGCGGACTTCTAAAGAGTTCAAAAAGCAGCTTGTGGGTATTCATCCCCACCGTGGTTTTTCCCAGTTGGGTTTCCACGTGAAAAATATGTGTGTCATGTGAAATTTTTTTGTCTTGTGATGCTTTGTTTTATCTGTTATGCACATGAAGTTTCTATGTTTTATGCCTGTCTATAAAACTGTAAAGCGGAAAATCAAACCCCAGGTGTTCCCCCACTCCAAGGAGAGAGAAAGGAGGTCACTAGGGTTGACGGTTTTCACTTAGGAGAGACTTTACATTCAAAAGAGGGGTTGAAACTCACAAGATCCAATCCCACACAATGCAAGATTGAATTCTAGATGAGTTTCAAGGGTTGAGACATCAAGGATACCCTCTTTTGTAAAGAATGTAGATAGGAGGATTGAACTAGGAGTACATGTGAAGTAGGAAATATTTGCTTATAAACAGAGATAGGGACACAGGATGAAGCTACGGACCTGAAATTAGCAGTAAAAAGTCGAGACGATGCTGTCCTGCAAATTTGAGTGAAAGTTGACAGGACGATGGCGCCCGGAGTGCACACAGTCCTCCGAAAAATCCGCGAAACGAAGGGGGATCTGTTCGTCTCTGCACAAGGATTCCAGATCTTCAATTACAGCCGCGTACCTGCAACCTACACACAGAAAAGAGAGGATGATTGGGGGGTTAGGGATTAGGGGTTTTCCTTTAGGTCAAACCCTGGTTTTCAAATTAACCAAGAAATGAGAATGCTGTAAATGTAAATGTTTGTAATGTAAACAAGTACTGATACCTTGTTGTAAGAATGTTTGTATTCTTACATGCAAAGGTGTAATGATGTTGTATGTTGTATGTTGTAGGTGATCTCCTCTTCAATGGTTGAATCCTTGTCTTGAATGCAACACCTAGCCTTGAATGGAGACTTAGAATGCTCAATTGCTTGAAGGAATGCTTGAATGCTTGAATGTTTGAATGTTTGCCTATTGCTTCCGCCTCTTACTACCACCCTTTTCTGGGAGGAGAAATGTAGTTTATATACTTGTCAATTAGGGTTAGGAGACTGATTTTTCTGACCTTAGGCCGACCTAGAAGCATTATTTTCCAAATTGCAAACTTAAAGACCCGATGCCCAACAAGAGACTGGGCCCAAAATAGGGCCAGGGACCAGGGCACTGGGCGCCATGGTCCCACCTCCCGGGACAGCAGGGTGCAAGGAGGATCAGGCTAAGGTGCAGAAATATGCATTTTTTGATGTCGTAAACAGGTTTTGGGGTCTCCATTCAGGTTCAACGTTGCACCACCATCGTGAAGACCCAAATGCAGTCAAAATTGCAAGTGTCACAATTTTAGGACGCTACAAAAACATATTGAACTCACTGTTGTGAATATTTGATGGTTAAGTCTACTAGTTCATGCATGAGAATATTATGATAATGTGGTATTGAGATAAGAGAAAAGCTTAGTGAGTGACTGGTTCATGACTGATTGAGCTATACTGGATGCTACCAGTTGCACTCTGTTTTACTGGTATCTCTGTTTATCAGTCATTGTGAGTGTTTGTTGACAAACCGGTTTTGGACTGTATTTGTGTCTATACTAATTCACCCCCCCCTCTCAGTACCGGTTTGGTACTAGTGGTTCATCATTGAGTTATCAATTGGTATCAAAGCACTCCAGGTCTGTGTTGTAAGCTTGACCGCTTGAGGAAAAGATCCTAGCCAAATGATGAAGAGGGAAGGTCCAAAGTTCAATAGGGAAAACTTTGGTATATGGAAAGGCAGGATGAAGATATTCATCAAAAGCATGGGTGTTCAACACTGGAGTTATGTTGAAAATGTATATGTTGTTCCTACCGGTACTCTTACCGATGACCAAAAGAGAGAGATACAAGAAAATGGGCAAGTCATGGAAGCCCTCATCAGTAGTCTATCTGACATTGAGTTTATTGATGTTCAGGACAAGGCAAATCCCAAAGAAGTATGGGATGCTCTTGAAAATATTTATGGTGGTGATGAGCATGTAAAATAAGCTAAGGAAGAGAGCTTGAGAGGAAAGTTTGAAGGCATGAGGATGGTTGAAGGAGAGACCATTCAGCAGTATGGAATAAGAATCAAAACAGTTTTGGAGAAATAAAGAGTGCAGGTGGCAAAATCAAAGATTCCAATGTGGTAAGTAAAGTCGTGAGATCCCTGTTACCGGTCTATGCAATAAGGGTTGCTGCTATTCAGGAGCTGAGATCAATAGACAAGTCCAAGGCATCCTTGGACTCCATCATAGCCGCTTTTAAAGCTTCTGCTATACCATCTAGAAAAGGAAAAGAGGCTAGCACTAGTGGGGAACCTAGTTAGAACAGAGAGATGAAGGATGAAGAGTTTTTGATGGAATTTGAAGCTCTTCTAGCCAGGAGATTCCCAAAAGGAACTGGTAAATACCAAGGTAAGCTACCTTTGAAATGTTTCTCCTGCAACCGGATAGGACATATTGCTATGAATTGTCCTAATAGTGACAACAAGGACAAACCGAAAAGGTTCAAGAAATTCAAAGGAGGAAACCGGAGAAATTGTTTTGTGGCAGTTGATGAAGGTGTCACAGATGAGGAATCAGAAGATGAAGAGAATGAAGACATTGTGTTCATTGTTGTAAAGGAAGATGTGACAGACAAGAAGGCTCTTGTCTCCCGGTTTGATGATTCCAATGAGTGGATCATTGACAGTGGCTGCTCTCACCATATGACTGGTGACCGGAGCAAGTTTCTATCATTAGAAGAGTATGATGGTGGTGTGGTTCGCTTTGGGAATGATGCACCATGCATGGTCAAAGGCAGAGGGTCCATCTCCTTGAATGGAAAGAGTAGTGCTGACAATGTGTATTGGGTTGATGGTCATAGACACAACCTTCTAAGTGTTGCCCAGTTAAATGACAATGGACTCACTCTGCAATTCAAGAATGGAGTTTGCAGAATCAAAGGTAAAGATGGTAAATTGGTAGCTACCGGCATGCAAACTAAAGGTAACCTATTTCATCTAAACGCTAATATAAGTACATGTCTTATGGCTAAGCTTGATGATAGCTGGATATGGCATAGGAGATTCTGCCATGTGAACTTTGACAACATTGTGAAGGCTAGTAAGATCAAGGCAGTTAGAGGGTTGCAGGAGCTGAGGAAACTGTTTAATACCTTGTGCAGAGAATGTCAATTGGGGAAAATGTCTTCCTCAACTTTTAAAGGTAAATCCTTCACTGCTGACAACTTGCTTGATCTTGTGCATACTGATTTATGTGGTCCTATGAAAACTAGAAGTGTACAGGGTGATAGGTACTTCATGATTCTCACTTATGACTGCTCAAGAATGATGTGGGTCACACTCTTGAAAGAAAAGTCTGAAGCTTTTGGGAAATTCAAAGCTTTCAGAGCATTAGTAGAAAAGGAAGGCGGTAAAAGGATCAAGTGTCTCAGAACTGATCAAGGAGGGGAATTCATTTCCAGTGAATTCAACAACTACTATGAAGAATTTGGCATCAAGAGATAGTTGTCTGCCCCCTGGACTCCACAACAGAATGGCCTAGCAGAGAGGAATAACCAGTCTATGGTTGAAGCAGCTAGAGTTATGTTGATCCAAGGAAAGGTTGCTCACACCTTTTGGAGAGAAGTGGTGAGCACTGCAGTTTACACTATGAACAAGGTACTCATCAAAAAGGGCAAGGAAAAAAATCCTTATGAGTATTGGACCGGTAAGACCCCTGTGGTAAACTATTTTAAGGTCTTTGGTAGCAAATCTTACATCAAGAGGAGTGAACATCAGGGAAAATTTGAAGCTAAATGTGATGAAGGAATATTTCTAGGATATTCCACCAAGAGTAAAGCTTTCAAGTGCTACAATAATAGGACTCAGAGAATTATGGAAAGCATCAATGTAAGAGTTGATGAATCCTCTGAGAAGACTGAGAAAACTGGCAGTGAGCAAGCTGTAAATGAACCGGTTGCAACCTTCTGGGAACCAGTTGTCAGTCAACCGAGCACCAATAACAGTGTTCCAGAACCGGTGAATGTTGATACTGATGAAGATAAGGATGATGAAGAAAAGCAAGAAGAACCAATTAAGACCATTCCTTGGTATGTCAAGTTGAATCATGATCCCAAGCAAATCATAAATGATAAGGATGCAGGAATCCTTACCAAAAGAAAGATCAGAGAAAACTTATGTATGATCTCTAAATTTGAGCCTAAATCATTCAAAGAGGCTCATAATGATGAAGACTGGATCAAGGCAATGGAAGAAGAACTTGACCAGATAGAGAAAAATGGTACATGGTCCTTGGTACCCAGACCAGAGCACAAAAATATCATTGGCACCAAATAGGTGTTCAGAAATAAGTTGAATGAGGATGGCACAGTGATTAGGAATAAAGTTGATGAAGGAATATTTCTAGGATATTCCACCAAGAGTAAAGCTTTCAAGTGCTACAATAATAGGACTCAGAGAATTATGGAAAGCATCATAGTAAGAGTTGATGAATCCTCTGAGAAGACTGAGAAAACTGGCAGTGAGCAAGCTGTAAATGAACCGGTTGCAACCTTCTGGGAACCAGTTGTCAATCAACCGAGCACCAATAACAGTGTTCCAGAACCGGTGAATGTTGATACTGATGAAGATAAGGATGATGAAGAAAAGAAAGAAGAACCAATTAAGACCATTCCTCGGTATGTCAAGTTGAATCATGATCCCAAGCAGATCATAGATGATAAGGATGCAGGAATCCTTACCAAAAGAAAGATCAGAGAAAACTTATGTATGATCTCTAAATTTGAGCCTAAATCATTCAAAGAGGCTCATAATGATGAAGACTGGATCAAGGAAATGGAAGAAGAACTTGACCAGATAGAGAAAAATGGTACATGGTCCTTGGTACCCAGACCAGAGCACAAAAATGTCATTGGCACCAAATGGGTGTTCAGAAATAAGTTGAATGAGGATGGCACAGTGATTAGGAATAAAGCTGATGAAGGAATATTTCTAGGATATTCCACCAAGAGTAAAGCTTTCAAGTGCTACAATAATAGGACTCAGAGAATTATGGAAAGCATCAATGTAAGAGTTGATGAATCCTCTGAGAAGACTGAGAAAACTGGCAGTGAGCAAGCTGTAAATGAACCGGTTGCAACCTTCAAGGAACCAGTTGTCAGTCAACCGAGCACCAATAACAGTGTTCCAGAACCGGTGAATATTGATAGTGATGAAGATAAGGATGATGAAGAAAAGCAAGAAGAACCAATTAAGACCATTCCTCGGTATGTCAAGTTGAATCATGATCCCAAGCAGATCATAGATGATAAGGATGCAGGAATCCTTACCAAAAGAAAGATCAGAGAAAACTTATGTATGATCTCTAAATTTGAGCCTAAATCATTCAAAGAGGCTCATAATGATGAAGACTGGATCAAGGCAATGGAAGAAGAACTTGACCAGATAGAGAAAAATGGTACATGGTCCTTGGTACCCAGACCAGAGCACAAAAATGTCATTGGCACCAAATGGGTGTTCAGAAATAAGTTGAATGAGGATGGCACAGTGATTCCTCGGTATGTCAAGTTGAATCATGATCCCAAGCAGATCATAGATGATAAGGATGCAGGAATCCTTACCGAAAGAAAGATCAGAGAAAACTTATGTATGATCTCTAAATTTGAGCCTAAATCATGCAAAGAGGCTCATAATGATGAAGACTGGATCAAGGCAATGGAAGAAGAACTTGACCAGATAGAGAAAAATGGTACATGGTCCTTGGTACCCAGACCAGAGCACAAAAATGTCATTGGCACCAAATGGGTGTCCAGAAATAAGTTGAATGAGGATGGCACAGTGATTAGGAATAAAGGCAGACTGGTATGCAAAGGATATGCTCAAGAAGAAGGTGAAGACTATGGGGAAACCTTTGCTCCTGTAGCCAGATTGGAAGGAGTTCATATGCTTCTGGCATATGCAGCTTTTAAGAGATTCAAGGTATATCAAATGGATGTAAAATCTGCATTCCTAAATGGTGTACTTGAAGAGGAGGTATATATTGAGCAACCAGATGGGTTTACCCTATCTGAAGACAATGACATGGTATGTAGGCTACACAAAGCATTATATGGTCTAAAGCAAGCACCTAGGGCATGGTATGAGTGCCTACATTCCCATCTTGTGAAGATTGGATTTGAGAGAACAAGAGAAGATAGCAATATCTACTTGAAGTCTGAAGAAGATCAGATCCTGATCTGTGAAGTTTTTGTTGATGACATCATCTTTGGTGGAGATGACAAGATGAGTCATGAGTTTGCTGATGAGATGAAGAAAGAGTTTGAAATGTCACTCATAGGGGAGATTAAGTTCTTCATTAGACTGCAGATTCAACAGATGAAAGATGGAATCTTCATCACTCAGTCCAAATATGTCAAAGAGGTGTTGAAGACTTTTGGCATGGAAGATAGCAAACCGGTTGGTACACCGATGGTGACCGGTTGCAAATTGACAAAGGAAGATGATTCCGCACTGGTTGATGAGAAGGAATACCGGTCAATGATTGGTAAGTTGCATTATGTAGTGCATAGTAGATCGGATATTGCACATGCAGATGGCATCACTGCAAGGTTCTAGAAGAGTCCAAGAGAATCTCACTTGAGTGCAGTCAAGCGGATTCTTAGGTATCTGAAGGGAACAATTGACTATGGATTGTGGTACCCATACAGCCATAATTTCAATCTAAAAGTATTCACAGATGCTGATTGGGCCGGTAATGTGGATGACCGAAAGAGCACAACCGGTGGTGCATTCTTTCTTGGTGGTAGACCGGTTGCATGGATGAGTAAAAAGCAAAGTTGCATCTCTCAGTCTATAGCGGAAGCGGATTATGTTGCTGCTTTCATGAACTGCACTCAGACAATCTGGATGAAGCATGTACTGGAAGGCTTCAAGATCCCTGTATCTGAACCAGTAAGTATATTCTATGATAACACAAGTGCTATCAATAGATCAAAGAATCCGGTTTTACATTCTAGAACCAAGCATTTTGAGCTTAAGTATCATTTCTTGAGGGAAAAGGTTCAGAATAAAGAGATTGCACTGGAGCATGTGTCCAGTAAGGAGCAGTTAGCAGACATATTCACCAAGCCTCTCCCAAAGACAACATTTGTGCATTTGAGAAGTGAATTAGGGGTATTGCCCCTTCAGGAGGTGAACTAAAAAGTGGTTGTTCCACATCAGTCAGGTACTGGATAGACAAATCTTTGGTTGATTGGTGTGTTTAAGGATGCTACTCCTTAGGGGGAGCAGCATGAGGAAATAGTGATAATTGTACCTCCACTTTGGCATTGTTGTCAAAGGGGGAGAAGAAGTGAAGCGAAAATATATCTGGAGCAAATGGGAAGGATGTGAAGCAGAGAAGATATCTTTTGTATATTGCCATCAATGCTAAAGGGGGAGATTGTTGGCATTATGTGAACCGGCATGAGCATTATATGAACCGGCATGAGCCTTATGTAAACTGGCATGAAGTCATAATGATATTGTATGTTGTCATTGATGTCAATATGAGACATAGCGTGAACCGGTATATGCCAAAGTGAAGCGGCACATTTGTTCAAAGTGAACCGACATGCAGTTATGGGAACTGGCACATGGAAGCACTGTATGACTACCGGTTGCTAAGGCAGCTTCCACTTCGGGGTTTCCGGTTGGAGTATCTCAAGTCTATGCGACTCAATCGGTGATCTTTGCGTGATGAGTTAGCAGTATGATGGAGGATAGATCGTGTTGCCACGTAAGCTCTGTGCACGTGAAGGATCTTGCATGAAGAAGACTATTCCTATCTACCTCGGGAATGTGCGAAGTCTGTCAAATGGTGATAATGTGTGATGGGTTATCAGCCGCCATGTAAACAGTGGATAATGGACGATGGAGAATGGCTTGAGATTGACTCAAGACTGGTGCATTTAATGTAGTATGTTTCAACGGTCAGGATCGAACCGTGTGAATTACTCAACCTAACAGGTTTAGGGTTTAAGGTTTTTGCTACCGACCTGTATGTTCCCTATAAGGTCGATGTTAGGTTTCTGTGTGAAGTTGTTGGGAAAAAGTTGTGAGCATGTATCCAACGAAAGTGATACAAGATTCTTGCCAAACCATAGGAGAGAAGAGATACCTACAAAGTGTATGTGCAGAAGGAAAAGAGGAGCCTAAACGGATATGTATTAGTATTAAGTGTTGTTAACAGATCATTGCAATACCTGTTGATCTCTAACAGTTGCAAAATCCCCTAACAGGGTAGCCTTAACTGGCTTGATTCAAAATCCCTTAAATCGGGTGGTCTTAACCGGCTTGCTGTAAATCCCTTAACTAGGTAACTTGAAGCTAATGAGTTCTAAGAAGCTAGAGAAGCTTAGGAGATCCTTTCAGCTATTGAGTTCTTAAAATCCTCTAACAAGGTGACCCTACCGGGTTTAACCCTCAACCGGGTGATCCCTAACAGGATCGGTTCCTACCAGAACCTATTGTAATGTTCTTAACCGGACAAGGCTCCTAACAGAGCAGACTTCTAAAGAGTTCAAAAAGAAGCTTGTGGGTATTCATCCCCACCGTGGTTTTTCCCAGTTGGGTTTCCACGTGAAAAATATGTGTGTCATGTGAAATGTTTTTGTCTTGTGATGCTTTGTTTTATCTGTTATGCACATGAAGTTTCTATGTTTTATGCATGTCTATAAAACATATTGAACTCACTGTTGTGAATATTTGATGGTTAAGTCTACTAGTTCATGCATGAGAATATTATGATAATGTGGTATTGAGCTAAGAGAAAAGCTTAGTGAGTGACCGGTTCATGACTGATTGAGCTATACTGGATGCTACCGGTTGCACTCTATTTTACTGGTATCTCTATTTATCAGTCATTGTGAGTGTTTGCTGACAAACTGGTTTTGGACTGTATTTGTGTCTATACTAATTCACCCCCCCCTCTCAGTACTAGTTTGGTACTAGTGGTTCATCCTTGAGTTATTAGGAACCCACACTTGCAAATATCGTCCCAGGTTAGACATCTATTCAAATCCAAAGTCCAAGCAAAATAGTTACACTTCAGCCAAGAGAAATTGTTCCAAACATATTTCCACCACTGCACCTCCCTCCCCTCCAATCTATTGGACAACAACTCCTGGTACCCACTGGCAACAATAAAAACACCCTTAGGATTTTGGGACCAAGCAAGTCTATCCCTATCCTTAAGGGAACTACAATGTCTACTAACCAAAATACCATGAAGCTTAGTGCAGTCTTCCTCCATACCAACAACTAACCATTCATTAGGAACCTTCGACCGCACCATCTCCAATTGTCCACACCTATAAACAGACTTAAAGTCGCTCATTGTAGACCACCCTGCCCCCAGGAACCTCTGGCAAATATTCACTAAATTAGGAAACTGATCAATAATGGGGGGGTAGCCATCCCAAGAATCAAACCAGAAAATCACCTCTTCCCCCCTCTTATAGATCCAAAAAAGTCCTTTTATCAGTGCAACCCCTTTCTTAAGAGTACTCCAAATCATAGTGCTTTTTCCCACAAGCATATATCTTGGGATTTCCTCCTTCGAGATCCTCTCCGTATACTTGTAAGACAAAATCCTAGCCCAGCCTCGATCTTGTTCAACACACCACCTCCAATACAATTTTGCCGCCAAAGCCTCCCCAAATAAAGTAGATTGCCTTAAGCCAATCCCACCCAACTGTTTCAGGCTGTACACCAAGTCCCATTTGACAAGAATCGATTTATAGGAGGACAGGTTGCCTGCCCATAAGAATTGCCTTGCCAAAGAATCCAATTCCTTCACAAACCACTTTGGGGCCACTTGGAGCATACACCTATAAATTGGAAGAGCATGAACCACCAACTAGATCAATTGAACCCTCCCAACAAAGGATAACCATCTGTGAGTCCAATGTTCAACCTTCATGCAGAATTTGTCCAGAATACCCTGCCAAGAGTCCCTGGGAGGATTACGAGCAGAGATAGGAGTACCCAGGTAAGTCAAGGGAAGAGAACCGACCTAGAATCTCAAGATATGAGCAATCCTCAAATAAATAGTTCCAGGTGTGTTGAAGAAGAGAATGGAATATTTATCCTCATTGATCAACTGGCCAGAAGCAACAAGATAGAAATCCAAGACTTTACACAGATTTATAGCTTCTATGATCCTAGCTAGTCCCATCAGGGTTGTATCATGATCCACAAACTGCAAATGGGACTGAGGACGTATGTCATTACCCCAACTCCAACCATGAATAATACCTAGTCCCACATTATACTTAATCAATCTCCCCAGACCCTCAACCAGAAGAATGAATATGTATGGGGAAAAAGGGTCCCCCTGACGAAGATCCCTGGATGCACCAAACAACTTAGTGTGATCTCCATTAATTAGTATAGAGAATGAGGTAGACAAACATAACTCATTACCCATTGGATCCATTCATTAGCAAAACCAAAGGCCCTAAGAATCTTCTAGAGAAAGGACCAACATACTCTATCATAAGCCTTTTCTATGTCTAGCTTGATAAATATAGCTTTTTCCTTGGAAGATGCCATAGAATGAATGGCCTCAGTAGCAATGACCACTCCATCCAAGATTTGACGACCCTCCACAAACCCATTCTGCTCCTTAGAAATGACACCCCCAAGCCAATTCTTTAACATTTCTGCTATCAGCTTAGAAATAATCTTATAAATCATATTACATAGAGAAATAGGGCAGAACTGGCCTAACCGGTCAACCCCATCACATTTGGGGATGAGCGCAATGAAAGTTACATTCAAAGATCGAAGTATCTGCTTATTCCTCTGGGACTCTTGGACCACCTCCAATAAGTCCAATTTGATAATATCCCAGAATTATTGATAGAACTCAATCGAAAACCCATCCGATCCAGGAGCTTTCCCCTTCTTCATGTGGAAAACAATCCTCTCAAGTTCGTCCAACAAAATAGGAACCATAAGCTGCT
The DNA here is from genome assembly GCF_030272615.1 of Cryptomeria japonica. Taxonomy (NCBI): domain Eukaryota; kingdom Viridiplantae; phylum Streptophyta; class Pinopsida; order Cupressales; family Cupressaceae; genus Cryptomeria; species Cryptomeria japonica. The sequence continues at coordinate 592,990,209 of NC_081413.1, read as the reverse complement.
CATTCATCTCCCTAGTAACTAGAGAAGAAATACAAGCAAGAACCTTATTTTCCTCTTTTGATTCCCCCTGAGAATCCTCACTAAAAGGTATCGGAAATACTGCATAGACTCCCTAGAAATCTCCTGCAAGGATATACACTGCTCACCTCTATCATTAACCAGAACAGGGATGGAATTGCCATGTCTTCTTGCCTTCATTGAATTAAAAAAGAACGCAATATTCTTATCCCCTGCTTGAAGCCAATAAATACGAGCTCTTTGTTTCCAGTAGATTTCCTCCCTAAGCTCCCACTCCTCTAAATCCTTGACTACCATGTCTTCCTTCCTAAGCAAGGCTTCTGACAATCCATGCTCTCTTATTTCTTTGGTAGTGCCATTCAACCCTAATTGAGAAACTATCTTAGCATGAAAAATATTACCGAAACACTGACAATTCCACCGTTTAAGTTGAGACTTAACAAATTGCAGAAGCTTGGCAAAAGTGTACATAGCAGTGCCAAAGGCTGGCTCCCCTTTCTTCCACCACTCCACAACATGATCCTGCAAAGAAGGATCTTGTAACCACATAAGATGGAATTTTAATGAAATAATGCAAGTGAACCAAGCAAAATAAGACACCAATTTGATGAGCCAGTGGTTCAAACCTCTTCAATCTAAAATCTCAGAGCATGTGGACTACCCCCCCACCAACCCAAAAACTAGAAACTAGAAAGTGATCCAGCCTCTTTGCAATCCAATACTCCCCTTTCCTCTTGTTATTCCAAGTGAACAGACCATTACTGGGCTTGATGTCAACAAGATTCAAGGTTGATATACTATCCCGAAGAAGGAAGGAAGAAGGCTCTAACCGCATAGCACCACCCTTCTTCTCACTCAACTCTAAGTTGGCATTGAAATCCCCCGTCATAATCCATAGATGAAAAGGAAAAAATCCACGCATAAAAGTAATATGAGACCATAAATTATTCTTACCCTAAAGATGAGTGGGGGCATAAATGTTAGTAAACAAGATATATTCCCTAGTCTCAAGACTAGAGGCAACCCCAGATAAAGAGTCAAGGGGTTCCAAAGACAAGCCACATCTCTAGAGGAGCCAAATGCCCCAATACACTGGCATTCACCTCTCCCCCATAGCTTCGGAACCATACCCAACATACTTTCCATAGATAATTTAGTTTCCTGCAAGAAAAGGACATCACGAGAATGCCTCCTTATCAATTCCCAAATAACTTTTGGTTTAGGGCCATTGTTCAAGACATCACATTCCATGATAGCACAATCATTTCAAGGGATTAGAAAAATAAGAATCCAGAGTCTTTACTAACCCTGACTCAACCAAATTCTCCCTCATCAATTTGATCTTATCCAAGTCCTTCTTTCTGCCAACCTTCAAAATCTTCTCCGTTGCTCCTTTTTTAATGTCTTTCTGAAGAAGACCTAGATGTAAAGAGATCTTATTACTTTTAACCCCAGCATAGTCCAATTTCTGTGTTGTAGGAGAAACATCCCCACCAACCATCTTCACTTCAACACTAGAGATGGGCCCCTTCTAAGGCACTACCTGCTAATACATCTCCATCTGTTGACTCCCACCCGCCTGCAGACCTGTTGTCCTCGATTTCAACACGACCAAAATCATGAGGCAACCCTACAAAACTGGTCTATTTCGTACCTTACGACCTCTAGGAGAGCTCGATAGACTCCGTCAATTAGCTCATTTATCTTTTCGCTTTTCATTTTTATTGTTTTTAAGTTTTTTAAGATTTGCAGTTTTTCCTCCAGGTTGGACTTTAAAATCCAACCTGCAAGGTTCCTTCTTTTCAAAGGGAATTGCACATCGGACTTTAAGTGAACCCTTCATTTACCAAGGTATCCTTCTGATAAGATCATTCTCATGGAGTTATGTCGGCAACTAATCTATGTGCATGAAAAGAAATCGCAACCACATAAGACCGGATTGAAGTTCCCAGAATCTATTGGCAGGTACTCATTTTTAACTAACCCCAAGACCAAGAACATGGAGGAAGAGATGCAATGGAACACTATGAGAAGATTCAAAACACGAACTAATTTTGATTTTCATGGCATGAAGAATAAGCTCAAAAGAAACTACAACCATGTTTTTAGGTTTGAGGATGTGCAGCCGGATTGCCAAGATGAGGAAGACATAAGAAGAATGTATTTAAGTTGTCTTACCTAGGAGCAGATTGAAAATTTATATTTGGCAAAGATCCCAATGACCATGGAAGACACTAATGACATAATAGACCCAGTCTATTATGAAAAGAAGATTGCCGACTCTCCACTTCCACCTGTGCAATGGTCGAAAAAGGAGAGTAAGTCTATCACTCAAAGAATCTCTCCCATTTTGGCAAACACCAATGCATGGTTGTTAAAAAAGAATCTTAGAATGAAACAACTTCCTACTAGTTCTAGAGATGACGATAATAGTGATGGCCTGATTGGTAAGACAAATACGGCTGAAACAAGAACCAAGGGCAAAACAGTTCCACAAGCACTATCCTCGGCCCTTGCAACACAATCTAAGGGGAAAGGACCCAAAATCAAGTTCACAATTAAAGGGTCCAAAAAAGGTGAATCATCTTCAGCAGTGCAGGAGACAACCACAAAGGAACCAAAACAATAGACTGTTAGAGATACTAAAAAAGAGGAGACAGAAGAAGGTGAAATTCCTCAACAAGAGGAAGCACAGGTTGAAGAAACATCACATCTTGGTGAAGTTAATGTCCCGACCACTTCATAGGTGCCAACTCATTTAGAGGTGATTATCCATTCAATTGATTCTAATTTTGATCAAGAGGAAGAGGAATTTGATGATGAGGACCTGGGCATGGACATGACGTAGTCAGAGACTGCTCAACAATTTTTTGCATTATCCAACTTTTCTAGTCTGGATGATATTCCTTCAACCACCATTGAATCTTCAATGGTGGAGTTTTCTGAAGCTATGGAGCAAACATTTGTGGAACAACAGATGACAACTTTACCTTCTATGATGGTCATAACAGAAATTCCATCTCTGGTAAGCATTGAAGTTATTTCTACTACGAGGGCCATAACAGAAATTCCACCTCTGGTTAGTACTCAAATTGTTTCCACTGCACCTTCCACTCTCTCCTTTGTGGCCATAACTGAAGAAGGGTCGGCATCAACAACTGTTACTACATTAGTAGGCATATCATTGGATACTTCAAGATTGATATCAATAACAACATCTACAACTGCTGCAAGTTCAAGTCATTTTGCTCCTAAAATACCAAGTGAGACTCGACAAGAAGATACTAATCCACCTGCCAATCCAAAATTACCACCTTGGATGGAGGTAGTATCACCAAAGAGGAAGAAATGGGTAATTTTGCCTGATGAATTTGATTTTGAGCAGTTGGTTCCTCCAAAGCCCAAGGGAACAAAGAAGCCAAAGACTGTCTCTCGGGTGTTAGTAGACCCGACTTCTAAAAGGAAGTATGTTGAGGTCATGGTACCATCATCGGATAAGAATAAAGATGATATAGAACCTGAGGATTACATCATGCAAACCGTAGAGCTTGGGGTGGAGACACATGACAGTGTTAAGATGGATTCTCAAACAACTTTTAACTCTTTGTTATAGAGATTTGACCAAGAGAGGGATGAGAAGAATGAATTAAAACAAAAATGTGAACAATTGACTAATGTTCTTCTGCAAGTTACACAATCCTCTCAGGAAGTTGAGCCCATAGGATCCTCAATGGACACTGGAGCTCTTAAGAAAATTGAACAGGTAGGAGCCAAGGGCCGAGTCGTGGACAAGTGGATTCCACGGCTGAAATCAGAAGGGTCTCATCTCCTAAGTTCAACAATTGGGCTATTGGCCGATTTTGAAGTGATCCAAAGTCAGATGCAAAGTGTCAAAACTTCATTATCTCAGGAGATTGAAGATATTGAGAAGAGTATAATCCTTTGGAGCAAAATGGAGGACTTCAGAATAGAGGTCCTCATTGAAAATAAAGTGGTTCCTTCAAGAGAAAAATATATCCAAATCTTGTCACTATTGTCTCACAAGAAAGAGACAATAAGGTTGATGACAACAAAGTTGGGTCGAGAGATGAAGGAAGGTGATGATGAGCTTGATCTCATTTCTACCAGAATTGCTGAACTTCCTTGTTATCTGTATGATGACAATCAGAATCTCGTTACTAGTGATGCCATCATGCAAGAATTTCTTTCCTTAATGGATCACTGCATGGGACAAGATTTCTCACTTGGTGCATTCGATAAGTTACTGGAGATCCAAGTCAGTTTTGAGGTCTTTGCATCCATGCTGAAGGATGGGAAAAGAAATATGTAAAGGCTGAGGATACGATTTCCCATGTTTGTGTAATAATAGATTCTACCCCAATGTTGAACCAAGCAGAGATGGAGGCCATCCTGACTAAGTTCAAATAATTCCACAAATCAAACGAGGAGGAGAAAGATGAATAAAGTGTCCCTTTTTGACATTTTCTTTTCATGTAGTTGCATTGTTAGATGCTGCAAGTTTTCCCGCAACTGTATAATTTCTTTCTGTTGTAGTTGTAGTCAAGTGGGACTGTGCAAGTTGAATTAGGCAACTATGCCCATATTTTTCTCCACTCTTCTTATATATAAGGAGGACCCTCATTTGTATAGTTTATCTTTTATTATGCTAAGCAAAACTCTGCTAAATTTTTGTCTCAACTAAGACTTTGAGCTTTTGTTGTGAAGATTTGATCAAGCAAATAAAGAAAGCAATTTTATTTGATCCCAAACTTTGTGTTGTGTCAAAAATTATTTATATGACTTGATGTTCTTACGTTCATGACATATATATATTCTTGAGTTTCTTAATATAGGAGGTATTGTTAAGTGGGTAAAAGAGCTCTTGAATTGTGAAAGTAGACTTTGTGGTCCTTGAATATTTGGGAAATTTTTTATTGTTAAGTGATTAGTAGTAGGCTTTGTATTGCTACTATTGCTTGTAGTTTTAAGGATTAAGGAATTATACTTGAATACTTTGAGCTCCAAGATTGAATTCCTTACCATTGTGATAATTAGTTAAGTTAGTGTTATATTCAAGAAAGACTTTGTGCTTCTTGCTTATAAAATCTTGGTATAGTTTGTTGGATTAATTCGTTCATTTCCTTAAGTATCAAAGTGATAGGGAAATTGTAACAAAGTGGAGGGAGAATACATTAACTCTGAAAAAAGAGAGTTATATGCCCAACACTAACCCACAGATTTTAATTTCTTATTAATTAGAGAAGAAATTTCAAAGGGGACCTCCCCTTGATGAGAGGAGAGATTAATTTCTCAACATAGCTGTGTGTGAATGATATATTTTTTCATTGGTACGCTAGTGAAAAAATATTCACCCAACAAGACCCTGGGTACTATCCAAGTTCACACTATCAGGAATCAACCCTGCTGAACTATGATCCAAAGGAATCATCCTCGGATTCACCTCCTGTTGGCTCAGATCATCCAAGGCTTGAAATCTGTTAAAGGTATCCTCCTCCCGACTCTGCTGCAAAGACCTCTTTTGACCTCGGTTCCTATTATTTGTCTTAACTAGGACAAAACCATCAACACCCACAACCACTCTAGACATGGAAGCTTTACTTTATCAACCCCATCAAGGTTACGAGACGGTTGTTGAGGCTGAAGCTCAACCGATTTAGACCTAGGGCACTTGTGCTGCAAATGACCATACTCATGACATAGACAATGCCGGAAAGGTAAAGTCTTATAATCAAGTTGTTACACCCAAGAGTAAGAGCCCACACACACATCTATAGCATCTGGAAAAGGCTTACTAAGATTAGTTTCAACACAAATACAAGCAAAATTCATTACCTTTCTCCCCAAGGTTTGCGTTGAAGATCCAACAGGCTTGCCAAGCAATGAAGATAGCATTCACAACACATCCTCCTGAAAACATTCCACCAGAAAATGAGGTAATTGAACCCACACTGGGACCCGATTCGGGAGCTCCTCCGAAGGGTTAAATCCTGCATGCCAAGGTTTGATGAACAACCCAACTTGGTTATAAAAATATGGGCCTCCCTCAAAGATCCTATTGCGATCATCCATGCAATTAAAAGTGACCATGAAGTAATTGTTTGCCAACAACATAACATACATTTCCCCTTTTGGTGCCCAAGTCCTCTAAGCCCAATTCTCCAAAAACTATAGAGAAAACCTCATCCCCAAAAATTTGCTGTATAACAAGTGCTTTGAGAAATATTCAACATCTTCAGCAATCATCTCAGACGGAATTACCAATTTTGGCCTCTCTTTCCATCTCTCAAGACAACCATTAATCTTTGAAATTTGAGAGCCATTGGACAAACCTGCCCTAGTAAACCCTGACTCTAGAACAAAAAGATCATTAGTGAAGGTCTTGATACCTTGGGATGGTGATTTCTCACCCAACGCACCTTGAAAATCCATATTGTGTGAGTCCCCCGAGGCATCTCCCCCAGTAGTTGACATCACAAAAGAGAAGGGTTAGACACAAAAAAACCCACACCCCAAAACCCTACCTATCGAACCCTCCTCCCAAGCCGCACACTCCTCCCAAACTCTTCTACAGGGAGAAACCAACCACAACCCTCCACACCCCTCGAGCTCCTCCCACCACTACTACCAAACTCCAAATGCCCTGCACACCCCGCTCCCGCTCTCAAACCAAATGCCTTACATCAGTCCTACCCGCCACCAGCCACCGATCTCCTCTGCCAAAGCCACCACACCCCACAAAAGCAAGGAATAGTCCCCCCCGCTCTTCACACACCCCAACACAAAACCCCCACGAGCTAGGGCTCAGATGCCCGAGCTCAGACCTGCAACACTCACACACGCTCCATTCTCTCTATTTTATACCACTATAAATGCACATCCCCCATATCTTATTTAAATCATTTTTTATCTATTACTTGGGAAAAAACAATAAACAAAAATCCTTTATTTCATTACTTAAAAGGAAAATGCATACATTCAAGGAGACAATTGCAGAGAACACACACATAAAAAAAATTTCATATTAGCTTCAGTTTGAATAGAAAATTGTTGTTCGAATTTTTCCACTTACATGCAAAATTTGTTCTACAACAATGAACAATACTCTTTATCGATTATCTCCAAAAATCACAAAACTTGCAACTAGATACGATCTATCAATCTCTTATTGATTTTTGGGATCCCTAATACAATATCACAAGTTCCCTTTTATTAAAAAGGGAAAGCATGTTGACCTAGAACCTAAAAACAAATTTTTACAATATTTTGACTTTTGAATTACAAAATAGATTCGGGAACTTGTTCTCATTAAAATATTTGATTTTGCATTTAAAATATATAAAGGATCACATGTTTGTTGATGAAGTGTTGAAATCCTAATGCTTGGGCCATTTACAAAAGCCAAAAATGTTTCACCACTCCAAAATTGTCAAAATCTTTGTCATTTGCTAAGTTGGATTTGATATCTTGCTAAAATCTAATGACTTATTGTAATGTAAATATGCCTAGTCACCATATTTATCTCCACATGTATACTATAAATTGATCTATAGAATCTGTAGACGTATAAATCTGACCACTTTCCTAAATAAATATTTAATATTTATTTTAACCCTATCCCCCCTATTAATTAAATCCTATTTAATTAATTTTTTCACATTCATCTATTTGATTAAATAAATTACTCAATTTATTTAATTAAGTTCACCTAAATCTTTTCTAGCCTTTAATTAAATAAATCACTTTATTTAATTAATTCCCCTTTCTCCCTTTTTAATTAAATTAATTCTTGCAAATAAATAAATAAATCTAATCTATCTATTAATTCGGACCCCCACTTGCATTTTCCTACATCTTCCACTTGCCTCCGAAACCCCTTCTAGATTCTTCTAATCCCTTTCAATTTAGCCTAATTCATCTCCTAATTATTGTCACATTCCTAAGCAAAGAGAAGTCACCTCTCAAAGCCTCCAAAGTCTTCAATAACCATTAAAGGTTGTGTGTCTTCAAATGGTTAACCTCTAAAAAGTCTTCCAAACCATTAAAGACTCTTACATAACCATTTATGGTTAACTCATCTTTGACTTTTTGTTAGAGACTTTCTCTCTAACTTAACCCTCATATAACCCAAGGGTCTCATCAAGCATTCATGGCTTTAACATTGGTTATACCTTTAACCCTTGCACAAGAGTTTACCCCTTGGGTAAAAGCTTTATCCATTGGATAACCCTAACCTAACCTTAACCCTTACCTCCTAAGGTAACTTTCATGTCTTCTCAAGCATTTAATGCTTCTTACATCTCCTCTCAAGCAACCTCTTGTTGACAATTGTCACCATTTCATTGGTGAGAATTGTAAACATGGATGATTAACTTTCAATCCTATCCCTTGTTAAGATTATCCAATCTTGACCATCCATTGCCCTATTTTCCCTATAAATAGAGCTCTCATTCCTCATTTTCATAATCTCCAATTTTTCATGTATCTACATTATAGTCTAAATTACTAAACTTGTTAAATCATCATAATAGCATTTAGAAGCATTTTAATATATCATAGAATATTCATGTTAGACGAGTATATCATTGCTAGGATAATTTTCTAATCTTATCATCATCTTTATGATAGCTTAATCATCATAGTTTCAATATCATACATCTTAGAATGCATTCATGCATATAAATCAAACATCACTCGTTCTTGGAGTTGTCATTCCTAAGTCACTTTGCTCAGTGATCTAAGAGAAAAACATTGACTTTAGGGATCCTGTGAGAGAGAGAGAGAGAGAACAATGGGACACCCCTTGGGAAGTTGAATTGATTGAATTAGTTCATATACTTACACCAAGAGTCTCATTGGTGTGTGGATAGTTTGGATTTGAGCTATTCATTTCCCCGCACACATTTTTGGCGCCCACCATGGGCCTCATCCCCATAAATAACATCGTTTTTTGTGTAGGACAAGGATTACAAGCACACTGGAATACCCTTTTAGCACATCAGGAACTTTCTTTAGTGCATATGTGGCAAACAGTAGCTCATTCATCGTACTATTTAGAGGTATATATGGGATAGACGGGAGGAAGATTCATCACATTAGAAATAATCAATTTAAGCATGATATTATGAAATGATTTAGAAAGAGGAGTGAAATTATGATGTGTAAACTTTGATGATAAAGGGGCTACAATAGGTGTTGTGGAAGCCGCTTGAGAATCAATATGAGTGGAATAATTATTATTGATATTTGATTAAATTCTTACTTTTATTTTGAAATCTTTGAAAATTTTGATGAGCATACTCATTCTCATCAACCAAATTCAATGAAGAAGAACATTCAAATTGAGTCACTTGAAGTTGATAATCATGAAGTGATGTGCACAATTATGTAAAATATGCATAATCAAAAAACAAAATCTTGTCTCTAATATCCTTTTACAAATTATTTGAACATCACCATCAAACATGAGATAAGAAATTTATGAAGGAAAATATTTATATCTACCAATGAAAACAATCACTTTTTCTTAACTCTTTGTTTACAATGCATCAAATCAATTAAAGTAATTTGTGGACCAATATTGTTTGGAAAATGTTGCACAAATGCATTAGACAATTTTTTATAAGAATCAATTCAATGAGGAGGCGAGGATAAAAACCATCGAAACTCTTTTTCTCTTAAGGTATAGGTGAATAGTTTTTCCATGAGTCTATGGTCATGTAAAAAATCACCACACGAAGTTTGAAATGTTTTCACATGATTTTGGGGGCCACCTTGTCCATTAAAATTCTCCAAATGAGTAACCTCGAGATATTGTGGAACATTAATACAAAGGATGTCATTGGAGAGTGGGATAGAGGTAGCACATGTAGGAAGATTGAAATTGGATTGGGTTATGGAAGCCAATTGTTGTTGTAAAGATAAAACATTTTGGATAAAATTGTTTATAGTGGCTTCAATAGATGAATTGTAGTGGGACATGTTATATTGGGTTGGAGGTGTAGCATTATGATATGTAGGTGGAACATTTTGATAGGTGGGTTAAGGAGAAAGTTGGAAAACAAATGGAAGGCTAGTTGAAGGAGGTAGGAGTAATGATAATAGGATTCCCCCCATTAATAACATGTGTAGCATTAACATTTTTTGTAGAGGTAGACATGATGGAAGATGTATATGTAGGCCAATTAGGGAGAGATGTAGGAATGAAAGGCTCAACTTGATTTATAGGATTTGAATAACCAAGCACTTTGGAACAATTTTTCATTGGCATAAAACTGTTATCCACAATATTAAAAAAACTATGCAATAGATTCACACCATGTTCATCACTTTGAATTAAATTTCCTAATCTCTTAATCAAGGGGATTTCCTTTCCACCCAAGTGTTCTTGATTCATACATTGTTGAAAACTTCTCAATTTCTTGTCAAGGTCCCCCAATTGTTCAATAGTCCCTTGAGGTAAAGAGTCATTCTCATCATTGGAAGCATGAAGGGAATTGTTCTCCACAATGTTAGATATGTGTTGTGTAAGAATAGAGGATTCAACCAACCTCCTAGAGAATAGGTTAGTTAACTCGGGCTTAATACTGTTAGTATGTAAACTTTGGAAATCCATGTCTATAACTTCTCATCGGGATATTGGATTCGGGACAAAGGGTAATGAAACTCATATACAAAGATGACAAAGCTAATGAAATATTTGTATATCATAATGATTGTTATAAAATTGATAATACAAACAAAGGAAGTGATTAAAAAATGTAATTTCCTAATAGAATGATAAATTAATCAATTAATTAAGGAAAAATGTCATATAGAAATAATAAATTTGAATAGCTAATGCTTCTAAAGCTGAAAATTATAAGCAATAAAAAGAAAATATGAGCATATAAATAAGAAATTATGTAGTGCACTCATCGGGTTCACCAAAATGTGATGGTAGTGAAAATGAGGCTCACTAGTCTAAACATGCAAACTAGGAATCAAACCCATTCACGACAACACCATACATTTGAGAAACAAGGTCAATAGGCCCAACTTCAAACCTATTGGAAAGAGATGGGCACAATGATTGATTGTTTCGTTTTTTATTGTTGATGTAATTGGATAAGATAAAATTATTTAATGTAAGAAATAGGGATAAAGATGAAAAAATGAGTGTAATCAACATAAATAGAAAGTTTTAGAGAACGTATGTAGAATATAAGTATAGATCTAGAAATGAGATTTAGAGAGGAACTCATGTCTACAATTTGAGCTTGAAAATGTTGGATTATGGGGATAGGAAATGATGTAGGAGCATCCCCGGTTGTTGAGCAATCTTGCATCAACTAAAAATATATTTTCTTTTTAGTTGTTCTTGTTCAGTGTTGTTGTTTCTGTGTTACTTTTGGAATTCTTCGATGGTTCTTCATTTTCCATTACGGATCACATTCTTGGCTTCTAGATGTGTTCTTATTCCTTTTTCTATATTTCTAGTTCATTTGGACTCTTTTCTGGCAAGTTATTACTTCCGGTTGGCTATTTCTTGGTTCCGGAGTAGTTTTTGAGCTTAACGGCTAGTTGGAGATTTCTTCTCTTGCGGAGCAATTTCTCGACTTGTGGATCTAATTGGCACCATGCACGATGTTCTTAGGCCCTTTTCTGACCTTCCTTGGTGGTTCGTACTTCATTATTGTCTTTAGTGTAGGTAATCTTCACATTTTGGATTCGACCTATCTTACACGTTTCATTTTCCTGTGTTTCGAGAATGCGATCTTTTGTGGCTGACCCAGATGTGTTCTGGATGCTATTTATATTTTTGTAATTGATCCTTAGAGGGAAATGAAAAAATTGTATGATTTTGATTTTATATTATGTAATTTGGATACCTCTTGGGGGTCCAGATGGATTGTAATCTGGAATGTAAGTTGTTCTAGGCCTGATAGCCTATATGTACACCAGTTGTTGTCGATTGGTTTATGGTGAATCTTTGATGTTGTGGATGTTTGAATCAATATTTTCTTTATGTTTTGTTGATGCTTCTATTGTGTTACTCTCGTTGCATGATCTGGATTGTCCTCTTTAGGGACCCTCTGGACCATCACTGCGTTAAGTGGTATCAAAGATGGTTGCGACCCTTGAGGCATTTCTTTGGGTGAACAGATCGTCGATTTGAGGTAGGTTGCAAGTGTGTTCAATAGATCATTGAGCGAGAGGCAATTGAAACCTGTAGTCAGATTGCCGAGTTGAGGCAGTTGCACTGAAGCAAAGGAGGAGATGTCCTCAAGAAGGATGAACCGTCGAAGGGTAGAGAAGATGATGGAGGATTTCAAAAATGAGATGAGGAATGAGATCCGAAACCCGTTGGCTAGTTTGCAAAGGAATCCGAAATTAGAGGATGAGTATTAAGAGGCTAGAGAGGAACTAGAGGTTGAAGAGGCTGAAGGACCGAAAGATTCCTTAGATCGGTGACACAAATGAGTAAAGTTCACAAAGTGGAGGTTTCTAAATTTTTGGGTTCCTTGAATCTGGACTGGATCAGAGAATTGAAGGACTACTTTGAGTTTGAGGATATTAGAGGGTTAGGTTAGCACAAACTAAGTTGAAAGGGCATGCTACTTTAAGGTGGAAAGAGTTGCAGAGAGATAGATTGGAGAATGGTGAAATAAAAAATCACCCGGTGGAGACATATGGTTGCAAGATTGAAGGCTAAGTTTATTTCGGGAGACTATGAGTTGGAATTGTTTAAGAAGTTGCAGAACTTGAAATAGAGGAACACGAGTTTGAAAGAGTATACTGAGGAATTCTACAAGGTGATGATTAGATTTGGACATAGAGAGATGGATAGAGAGAAGGTGATTAGATACATAAATGGACTTAGATTTAACATTCAAGATGAGATGAGTATACTGAATATTTCTACAGTGGAGGAGGCTTACCAATATGCTTTGAAGGTTGAAGATAAAGTGAAAAGAAGACATCAGAATAACCCCGAGGGAAGATAGAGATATGCAGTGAGTAGAGGGAAGATGAGTGGCAATATGGAGAAGCAGACTACTGAAGATGAGTCAAGATCTAAATGGAGTAAAACCCCAGATAAGAAGACACAAAGAAAAGGGAATGGAAGTAGCAGCAGGGAATTCTTGGGTAAATGTTTTAAGTATCAAGAAACTAGACACAGATCTTATGAGTGTTCCTTGAGGACTTATAAGGAATGGAAAGGAATTTCATAGCATGAGAGGAACTGGATACTAGAGCTGTAGATGAGAGCATGATAGCATCGGAGCAGAGATAATCCCTTATGCTCAGAAGAGTCTTAGTGGAGCAGAGCAAAGAGGAAACTGGACCTACACAAAGGAAGTAAATTTTATAGACTGTATGCAAAGCAGGAGGTAAGTGTTGTAAGGTTATTGTGGATACTGGAAGTACTAAAAAATTTGGTATCAGAGGAGATGGTATAGAAGCGTGGTTTGAAGAGGCTCAAGCATCCTTGTCCTTACAAAGTGAGTTGGTTAAAAGATGATCATGTGGTAGAGGTTAGAGAGAAATAATTGGTGAATTTTAATATTGGACCCTTCAAAGACGAAGTCTTGTGTGATGTTGTGTCTATGAGTGCTTGCCATGTTTTGTTGGGTAGACCTTGGCAGTGTGACAGAGGAGCTATCTATGATTGTAGAAGAAACTTGATCACTATTGAGAAGGATGGACAGAAGTTGACTTTGAATCATTTGAAGAAGAAAGGGAAGGAAGTCAAGAAGTTGAGTCTTGTGAAGAGTTGCAGTGCTGAGAAGCAGGATGTAGAAGTTAAACCAGATGATGGCATAGATTTGAAGAAGGATCTTGTGGGTGGGTCTATTAGCATGATGGTACTAGATGATAGTGAAGTTAAAGTTGCGGTGGAAGAAAATATGAGTTCTAGGGGAAGGAATAGATAAGATTTGCAAAGGAAAGTGAGTGGTAATGAGAGATAGTGTGCACGTATGAAGCGAGGAAAAAGGGGAAAAGAGGAAGATAAGTTGGGGAATTTAGCTGAGTTACCAGAAGGGGTAAATAAGAAGAACTTTGCAGACAAAGAAGACATTTGGATAAGAAATGAGCATGGGGTCTATATTCTGAATCCTTTTCGACGTTCATGAGTTGCCTCTCATGAAACATCTTTTTCCACCTCGAGTGTCTCATGTAGGTGTTAGTCCCAACCAGTACTCAGAGGGGAGGGGTGAATCAACACTTAATTAAATTCTCATAATTTAACTTTTATCTTAAATCTTCATTCATCTAAAATCCAACAATATACTTAAATATTGAAGTAAAATATGAAAGCATGAAAAGTTGATAGTGACACCAAGGAGTTATCTCATGGAAACCCAATAGGGAGAAAACCATGGTGTGAGTAGGAACTCACAAAACATGTACTTTTCTGGAGTTTAACCGGTTAAGAGTCATCCCTATTAGGAGATTACAACAATGCTATTAGGTGCCACCTAGTTAAGGGATTTTGATCAAGGTCGGTTAGTGCCTTTACCACGTTAAAGGTAGCCTAGTTAAAGGACTTAGAACATCAGTTAAGATGTTACCCAGTTAAGGGATTTATACAATGGGAACTGTTAAAGTTCACCTAGTTAAGGGATTTATGTGGCGGTTGTTAGAAAGCAACAATTGGATGATCTGCTAAATTAGCCACTGATTTATTGATCAAATCTCAATATGCATGTCACTCAATACACATTGGTTGTGACTTGTCTGCACAACATCGGTTCCTTCGCCTATTCACCCAATACACACCGATTGTGACTTCTTTGCACAACACCAGTTCCTTCGGCTATTCACTTTTGTGATCACTTGTCCCTCTACACTGCACTCTGTCGATCTTCTTTTCTTCGGCTCTACACTTTGCCTATTCATTGTTCTTCGACTTTGCTCTCAACCAGTTGTTTGTCCTTTGGCTTTGCACTTGGCCAGTTCTCTATCAGTCGACTCTACACTGAGACGATCTGCTTCACATACACACTCAATTGTGCGAACACCACTTAGCACTTCCTCTCACTCTATTCTTCACTTTGGATCGCCTTTAGAAAGGTTTACTTGTTTCAAATTTCATGATCAAAACTTTCAGAAAGAGCTCCAGAATTCTTTATACATTTCTTGTCGACACCTTTAGGCATATCCTCAATCAGATCAATCAAGGATTTCAGAATATTTCAAATTCCAACTCTCCTGCTCTTTCTTTGTGCATCTTTCAACAATTCCGCCAAGTGTTCAACCAGTTATGCCACCGCATCTCCCAAGAATAGAAACTTTTGAGTCAAGTTCAGTCAAATAAATGTGAACCAGAGAATCCGCATGTAATCATGCTTGACTGTATGATAAATGAAAGTTAACTTTACCAACAAATGATTTGGCATAGACACAAGCTTACCAACTCATTCTTTCCCACCACAACTAAATGGTCGATCACTACTCCAAGATTTATGGTGATCACTTGTCTTCCTTCAATCATATCGGTGTACCAGTATGTAACTACACTTCTTACTTTACCGGTTCATTCTTTGACTGTCGATTTGTTGTGCTAGCATCATGTCTCTCCCCTGTTTTCCAGTGAGTTACTAGTTGGTTGGAGCAAACAAGTTTTCTTGTCTGGGTCACCTTTTGTAACTTTACCATCACCAAAGTGACTGATATTCCTGAATGATAGATCGGTTGACTTAATGTATTTTACCTTGAGCTGAAGTAACCTTTAATCATTCAATATCAATGTTGTTTCCATTCACTATAGCTTACTGAAAAGCAACACCATTTTATCTTATACTACTTCAACAGTTAGTGTCTTCACCGATAAGTGTTGGACATCAATGACAAACCTTAGTACATAAACTAGTTTTCTAGATTGACCAGTTTTGTCAATGCCAACAATCCAACAATCTCCCCCTTTGTCATTGATGACAAACACTTCAGACTCTGGCTAATAAGATGCATGGTTCTTCATCTCTGTGACAGTAACAATCCAATCATTCTACCCTAAGTGATGAATATCTCCCCCTGTCACTGATATCTGTCAATGCTCAAATACTCTAAACATATCTCCCCCTTTGACAACAATGCCAAAGAGCCCTTGTTGGACACTTACAAGACTTCTCCCCCTAATCAAAGTAATCCACACTCATTAATCTAGTTGTTTGTAAAAAGAAAAACTTTGAAAAATCATACCAGATTGATGTAGAACCCTATTGCTTACTTTACTGAATGGAGGGGCATAACCCCCAACTTACCTTTGAGATAGTCAAAGGTGTCCTTTTGTACTGGCTTGGTGAATATATCAACCACCTGCTCTTTTGTTGGTATGTACTCCAACATCACTTCCTTTTCTTGAACTTGTTCCCTAAGATAGTGATATTTGATGGCTATATGTTTCGTTTTGGAGTGCAGCACCAGGTTCTTAGATATGTCAATGGAACTGGTCTTGTCACAATGAATTACTACCGGTCCAACAATTTTTTCTTGAATTCCTTCCAGCAGTTGTTTGATCCAAACTATCTGTGTGCAGTTAATTGCAATAGCTACATACTCAGCCTCGGTTGTAGATTGAGATATGCAGTTTTTTTTTCTTACTTGTCCAAGATACAATTCTTTCTCCAAGAAAGAATGCTCCTCCACTGGTGCTCTTCCTGTCATTGATATTTCCAGCCTAATCTAAATCAATGAAGACACTTAGACTAAAATCTCCTTTGTGTGGATACCAGAGACCATACTCATTAGTCCCTTTTAGGTATTTGAATATTCTTTTGACTACCATCATGTGAGTTTCTTTTGGATTCACAGAAAATCTGGCAACCAAGCCAACAACTTGTGCTATGTCCGGTCTAGTATGTACAACATACTATAATTTATCGATCATGGACCGGTAAAGTGTTTCATTCACTTATGCAGTCTCATCGTATTTAGATAGCTTGAAACCTGTAACCATTGGAGTTCCAACAAGTTTGCAATCGTCCATTCCAAAAGTCTTAAGAATTTCTCTAATGTACTTTTTCTGACTGATAAAGATGCCATTCTTTAACTGAGAAACTTGTAGGCCAATAAAGAACTTAATCTCACCAATCATGGACATCTCAAATTATTGTTGCATTTGTCCTGCAAAGCTCCTGCTCATCTCATCATTCCCCCAAAGATGATGTCATCCACAAAGATTTCAGTAATTAGGTGTTTTCCTTCAGTTCCGCTCTTCAGATACAGGTTACTGTTATAATTGGTTCTTTTGAACCCAATGCTTAACAAATATAAGTGTAACCTCTCATACCAAGCTCTTGGTGCTTGTAGACTGCAGATCTCATGTCATTGGTGTCAGTCATGTTTTGGAACCTTGCATTTCTTGTAAGTTCTCTGCGTTCTGTAGTATATATATTTTTTGGTTGCAGTTGTTTTTTGGTGCAGGGGCATGTCAATTTTAATTGCAAGAGTTCTTTGTTGCAAGGCATTCAAGATATCCCAGGAACTTATTTTGTAAATAAGCTTGCATGCTCCTATTCTGTAAAATGAGCTTGCATGCTCCTATGTGTTAAAGAGCCTGCATGCTCCTTTCATGTTTCTATTTTGTAACTAGCTCCAACTAGAGGATTGTTCACTACTTCTCTTCTATAATCATGTTGATGAGCAATGACCAGAGTTTTTCTTGCTGGTTCTTTTCTCTAGGAGCTCAGTTTGAACCAGTTTTTAAATATATTGTAAAAATTATTTATTATTAATAAAATATATCAAGTGGCATTGCCATCTTGCCAAAAAAAATTAAAAAAAATTTACAAGTAATTGAACAAATTATAAAACACATAAGATTTTACAGCAATAAATACAATAATTTTTTAACTATTTCTTATTGAATTTGATGATTAATAACAAAGAATACATTACAATAATCTTAGAGATCTTAAAAACACCCAAAGACTTTGAAAAACTTATCATACAACTTTAAATGAGGATTACAAACTTAAAAAAATTATCATGCAATTTCTATTTTTACTTCATGTAAAACCGCACAAGATTGCAGTTCTTGTCATTTGGTGAAGAAATTAACATGGCATGAAGTAGATAGTGTAATAGGTGACTGTCCACATAGCCACCATTAATAGAGAGTAAAAGCACTTGTTCATCATAAGCTTTCTTTAGTTGCCATCATTTTGGCTTCATAAATAAGGTATTGCATTCTGTTTTTAATAGTCACTTAGGGCAGTGAATATAATGCCTTGCACTTTTCTTTTTCAGAAAATTTTGTGATTTTCTTGAAAGTTTGCATGTAATATCCATGGAAAGATTAATTGTTGGTTGTACTTACGATTTTTTTGGTCAAAAATTTGTAGGCATTAGAATTTGAATAAGTGCATGTTTATTTTCATAATGTGAACATGGGCTTTTTATTTATGTAGAAAATAAAATTGATTAATGTGGTCAATTGAGATAATTTTCTTTGACAATTTTTATTTGATGGGTTTGAACGTTATATCTGTAGTAATTGGAAATGTGAATTTTTATTTTTATATGCTTATAAAGGCTTTGTTAGATTTGTATGTAAACATTTAAAATTGTGATATATGTTGTATTTGATCTTGAAAAGAAGTTTGAGTTAGTTCTTTGGTTAAAATTGTTACTAAGAAAATATGAAATACAAAATGAATACTTAATTATACAAATTTAAAGATTTATCTCATGTTCAATTGTTACCTTAATTTGAATTTAAGAGATAAATGCATACAAATTGAAAAAATCCAAATAAGCCTCCTAAAGACTTCTTATTGTACACACTAAGACTATGGATTTGTTCAAGATTTTGCATTGGAAAGTGATGGTATATAGATAGATCCTCACACTGGTAGTATACCTTGCATTCATCAAGTATAGTATATGAAAATAACTCAAATGAGGGGTCATTTATTAATTTGAGGAATGATTGATTAGTGGATAGGATTAGTTGTGGAAATCAAGGGTGGAGATCATTTTATAGCTTTGGAATTATGAGAGATCTCCAAGTTGCATCTTGCAATTGGTGCACAAGAAGGGCTACATGATTCAAGGGGATTTGATGAATGAGCTCATCTTAAAAAAAAAAAGATGGTGGAGATAAAAAAGACCTTTTAGAAAATTTAAGAGTCTTTTTTAGATTTATGTGAAGGTTTAAGATCTTTTTGATAAAATGAATGGATGAGATTTCATGAGAATGTTTTTTTTAAGAAATGAGAAGCATGGGTCAATTTATATGCAAAGTCAAGCAAGAAGGTACCCAACTCACGATTAGTATACCTTGTGAGCTTTATGATTTCCTCCAAATCATAATATATCTATTTAATACTTACAAAATGAATATGTAGAATAGTATCGCAATAATAGGTTATGATGCTCTCCAACTCATTCTTACATTTCATAAAAGTATGAAATTTCTATCACTCAAGTGTAGTCTAGGCAAATTGAATTTTGTCATCTCCATGAAAATAGATAAATTTTCGTTTAGAATATATCCATTACATTGAGCTAAGAGCCACTTGTTGTAAGAAACCCACAAAAATCACCAAACTAATCAATCATTGGCTTCTTTATAAGTGTTATTTCATCAAGTAGCATTTTAATACCAATAGTGAGTGCAACTTGAGCACCTTGATGGATCCATTCAAATTTAATGTTATCTATATATTCAGTCACCAAATTTTGCTTATCAAGAGGGGTGGTGTCTGTCATAATAGTTTTCTAGATGGTATTATATATTTAATTATCATCCTCAATATTCCATTAAGAGTGGATCTTTAATTATGCAACCTAAAAATAGCCTAATATTTCTCACAATTGAAGGTGGTTTCCAATTCTTTTAGTTCATTCAATCTCTTCTATATCTTCGTTCTTAATGCTTCATTGGATATCTCTATAGAGGCTATTTAATTTTACGGTGGGAGATTTTGAGGCCATAGGACAAATAAATATGACAACATTGAAAGGTTGAGAAGGATGTGTAAATGTAGAAATTTTATCAATGGTTCCTCTTAAAATCATTTTTTATCTCCTTAGCTATAAATTGTCATTTGTCAATATATAAATATTCTTCTAATTCTTTTGGGTGGATTATGTACTAAATTATATCATATTCATGGCAACTTATGATGCTTGAACAATAGATATATTCCACACCAAACAAATAATTGGTTGTCACCTTATATTTTGTTGTGTTCACTCTACATGGGTTTCATCATTAGACAAGTAAATCACCCTTATAGCGAAGGCCTTAATGTCAAGGTTAACAATGGAGCCAAAATTTATTTGAGGCATCTTTTATATCCCAAAATAATTCTTTGGTTCCTACCTAGATTATAATAAAATAAGGACCATTTATTATGTAATCTTGTAGCTTCAAAATAAGAGATAGTTATCAGCACTTACAATCTCTCTTCCTTTTTCATTTGTATTTTTAGCAAGAAATCTAGGGGACACAAAACAAAGTCCTAAGCCCCAATGACTTTCTTAGAGTTGTAATTCTTATACCCCAAACACAATCCTATTACGGGAATAGGGAACTAGATCCTAACAATAGATTATCAACTTAATAATTTATATATAATATATCATAAAACATCATAATAAATCCAAAAATATTTGTATTATTTATATCATTTCAGTACATCATATACATCTTTATAACCCCTTATATCCTTCTACACGTGCATGTCTTACATATTCATTTTGTATCTTCTATACATTATTCTCTATATTTTATCACTTTATATCTCTCTTATATGTCTATCTACTAGAGATTACAACTTACAATCTATTTATATTTGGGAGATGTATGTGACCCATATATAGTATCCATAATCTACATGCTATCTTCCAAATCGTATGCTATGCGGGATTGATGCAGCAAGATGTAGTACATTGTCTACAATTGTGTTTGGTTGCTCCTTTCCCTACCAATATGTATTCTAATTCACATTGAAAGTAAAATAATATTGGTCTATTCTATTATCAGTTATAATTCTCATTTGTAAAACCTCATTCCACTAGTACCTAAAATTATGGTTGCTAACCAAAAACAATGTTATTTTGTACTTGAATTCCCAAGGAAATTTTTTAATGAAGAAATATTATTATCCAAAAATTATTTTAGACCTTCTATCTAATATCCTTAAGTACATAATCATTGAGTATTACAACTGTAGACACCTATTTCTATCCACCTAATTAAATGAATTTTATATTTGTTTAATTACCATTCATCCAACTATTAATTAAATTCAAATTTAATTAATCTTTCACCCCGTTTCAACTATTAATTAAATTAATATTTAATTAATTCATCCCAACCCTCTTCTCCTATTAATTAAATAAATTATTTGATTTATTTGATTTGATTCACTTAACCAAATTCAAACCATTAATTAAATAAATAAAACATATTTGTTTAATTAAATCTTCTCTCACATTTATTTATTTAAATCCTCCAAAATCCCATCTCTCACATTTAAATAAATTAACATTTATTTAAATCACCTTTATCCTCCACCAACTTGCATTTTCCTACAAATGCAAGTTGCACCACTATTTTAAATAAATAAATTATTTATTTAAAATCCTATTTATCCTTGCCCACTTGAAACCTTTAATGGCTTCCCTTAAAGTCTTTGATCCTTTAATGACTTCCTTCTAAGAGTCTTCTCAAGCCTTTAATGGTTTCCCTTAAAGTCTTCAAACTTAATGGCTTCCCTTCAAGTCTTCAAACCTTTAATGGCTTCTTTCTAGAGTCTTCTTAAGCCTTTAATGGTTTCCCTCAAAGTCTTCAAGCATTTAATGTTTTATCCCTTTTTTTCTCATTTAAATAAATTAAGATTTATTTAAATAAAATTTAAAATTCACATTCACATTTAAATAAATTAATATTTATTTAAATATCTATCCAAATGCAAATTTCATCATTTAATTGAAATAAATGATTTTATTTTAATTGAAAATCCCAAAATTCCTCCCACTTGCATTCTCCTACAAAATCCACTTGCATGCCTAAACCCCTTCTACATTCTTCCAATCACTTCCAATTTGGCCTAATCCTATTCTAATCATTGTCACATTCCTAAATAAAAGGAATTCACTTCTTATAAACCTCCAAAGTCTTCAATAATCATTAAAAGATTTATGTCTTCAAATGGTTAACCTCTGAAGTCTTCCAAACCATTAAAGGCTCTTACATAACCATTTATGGTTAACTCACCTTTGACCTTTGGTTAGAGACTTTCCTCTAACTTAACCATCTTTTTAACTCATGGGTCTCTTCAAAGAATTTATTTCTTTGACTAAGGTAGCCATTTATCCCTTGGATAAAAGGACCATTAACCTAACCCTAACCCAACCCCCTAGGGTAACCATCATGTCCCCTCAAGCATTTAATGCTCCTTATCTCTCCTCTCAAGCCTCCTCATGGTGACATTTATCAACATGGGATTGGGTTGAAAGTGTCACATGGATTGAAGATCATTCAATCCTAACCCTTGTTAAGATTGCTCAATCTTAGCCATCCAACTTCCCATTTCTTCTATAAATAGATCTCATTTCTTTCATTATCATCATCCCAAGTTTTTGCATCCAGGTTATGCTATTTTCTTGTGTGCAGGTTATCAAGGAGTCTCATTTGCCTCTTTTTTCAATCTTAAGAATTTAGGAGCATTCTGGTATTAGAATTATCATGTTAGCATAGCATGTTAGTATAGTATAATAGCATTATCATAGCATGTTATTTTCTTTATCATAACTTAGAATTATCATAGCATTATCATGTTAGGATAGCATATCATACTAGCATAATCTTCATTTTAATCTCATCATCTTGCACCATATCATAGCTTTTCATATCCATATCATGTTAAGATCTTAGTTGCACTTGCATTTAGATCTTTTATCATATATCCCTCATTCTTTAGGTAGTCATCCTAGAGATCAAGTGCTCTTCCAAGTTGAGAGCCACCTTGATTTGAAGGATCCTTGGAGATAGAGAACAATGAGACGTTCTTAGATGTTTTCTTTCATTTACTTATGTTTTATGTTTCATTGATCTCTAACATAATGTTTCATTGGTGTGCTTGAGTTGTTTGTGTCTTGTTTTGCAGATTCTACACTTTTCAACATACAACAACCATTATTCTCTCTTGGTAAGTTGTGGAGTATCATCCACCATATCTTACATGGTACATTCTACATGATCTTGTCTTAATTTTTTTTCAAACCATCTAGCTTCAAGGAGAGTATCTTAAGCTTGGGAACATGCATAGACATGTTGAAGCACTACAAACATAATCTATTATATTTACAATTCACACAATTAATATAGATATATATTTCTCTAAGTTTAGGAAACCTTCAAATTAGGTTATGGTCCTTATTGATACATATTTCCCACCCCTTTTTATTATTGTTTCTATAGATTCACTAGTAGCTTCCCTTGGCCATTGAAAACTATTACATGAGCTTCAGCTATTTTTTCAAGTATAACAAAGTAAATACATGGGCATCCTACAACATTTCCTTATCCTTTCAACTTTGTTTTCCTAATGAGTTAGGATAGTGGGATATTTTAGATAAATAACATATATTTTTCCTTTATGCCAATTGAACTTTCAAACTTTTGACCTCTTGTCTCCACTTTCCTCCTCGTCAACATAATTTTTTATTGATTCTTCCCTTTCAACATAATATTTTTTGAAGTCTAGTCCTCTTTTTTCTTTTCCATTTGACTTAATGAATCCATCTATGTCAAGAGACATACGGTTCTTATTATCTTCTAAACAAAATTTACTCAAGTTCGCACTCATCTTTGAAAGTGCAAACTTTTGTTTCTTAAAGGTGGAATCATTGAACACAAATCCTATGGAGATTATTCATCCCTTACCCATGTGACTACTCATTAGTTGATACCATTTTTCTAATGAATTTTAAAATTTTGATTATAGCTGGTACATGTTTTGGAAAGTAAAAGGGATAGATGGTAGAACCATCAACTATAAAAATTATGCAATCATAATGGAAAAATCAATCACCTTAATTATGAGTGAAACTAAGTGCTTGGAATTAAAAATACTTCAACATTACTTGGACCAATAGAGGGATTTCATCATTTTTTCCACAAATAATCTCTTATACAAAGGCATGACAAAGCAATCTTTAAACATATATTAAAATTTATTTATCTAATGCAGATCCTAATACACAATTCATAATTGGATTGGAGGAGTCCCCACTTGTTGTAACTACTATCTATAATTTTTTTCCTAACACTCGGAGCCACAAGCCAAATGCCATCTAAGAATATAAGAGAGATAAAATATAGCATCAAATACTTCTTGAATATACCACTTAAGTGTTCTTACCATATTCAACCAATTCAACATGCATCACACTAGATATTAATTCCCAATAGCTTCATAGTGTTATATAGATTCTAATTATCATATTAAACGAAAAGAGCCACATCATGAACTCTCTAATCATCCACGCATCCATCAACCTTATAGAGACATGATAATTTCATTCTAAAATAATGTAGAAACTTGTTGAAAATAAATGGTTCTTTTCCATCGGTAGGGATTTCAAGTTGTCTTTGACAATCTCCCTTAGATTTGATGGGAATATGTGATATTGCAAGATACTACACATTTCATACTTATTCGACTTGTACCCAATGAACATATAGCTAAGGTTGAATTTTTCTTTTGTCTCTCCTTGAGATGAAGATGAGTTCCCTTAAAACACCACAAAAAAATATTGTCTTCTTATTGTAAATTATATGTTCTAATTAATAATATTGCGGTTGATAAAATATCTATAGACCAAGAATTTACTGAATTCAAATTTCTATGAATTCCTAAGAGGAATCCTATCATGCTTCTTTATGAAGACACATTGGAATAAAAATCTACCATGATAAAGAAAAAAAAATATCCCTAATCTCTAATCCAACATCAACAAAATAATCCACCACATCTTTCCCTTCTCCATATGTTTTCTTGTAATGTTTAGACACTAAAGATAAAGCAACAACCTCCTCCTAGCTTAAGGTGTGTTTAATTGTCATTGTTTCTTGTAGGGATTTCCGTAGGGTTTTGGATTACATCAAAATACATATAACTATGATACGAAATTCTCAATTCATCCTTTTAATTAACCAATCTCGCCCTAACAATAATATTTCCTTTTAAACAATACCTAATTTAAACAAACAAACAAAAAAACCCAACTACCTAAGCCCACAATTTTAGTTTCTCAAACCCTACACACTTTAAAAATTCATACAGAGGTGAACTTACATGGTTAATGCTTTCAAAGTTATAGTATGTTTAATTTGCCTAGCTAGCAACCTAAACTTATACTTTGGAAGTAAAACTCGAACTAAGGATTCATTGATTCATAGAAGGGCACTCACATGTAGTTTTTTCTCATACTTGATCTATTAAATTATTAAATCCATGGGCATAATACTTAACACTTTTAATATTCTTGCAGATTGATGATTATCATTATTTATCTCCCTTCAAATCAATAGTGATCTTGATATCTATAGAGCACGAGATGTATACCTATGCAATCTTTAGATATATTCAAATAATTTATCACTAGAATGTGGTTCAATCTTACGAGATTGTCATAAGTGAGCATATCACATCCTCTTTTTAGGTTGGACTATTCATTATCACATGGATGATCCACCTTCACCATTTGAACAGAACAATAGTCATCAACATTTCATCTAAGGATCTTATGACTTATATGTTGGCCTAACCCATCATCTATAGATTTAAAGATGTCAATGAAAATTGCTACACATTATCCAAGTAGTGCAACTACACGATATGGACCAATAAGGAACTTCCACCTTATACATGTAGCGTGTTCTAATAATTTCACCTATAATGTTATGTGATAGTGATTTTGAAAATGCCATTTGGATTTTATAGCATATGATTCACCGATTGATCCACTCAATTTTACTATTGTCTTAACATCTTTAGATAGGAGGTGACCAACTGATAGCAATCATATGATATATCAATAAAACACAAATAAACACATTACCCTCTATGAACAAATCAAATGACCATAGCACATGACTAGGTGTGAAGGACTTAGACATAAATATGATTAGAATGGAAAATGTAAACATAATTAAAATCAAATGTTCATAATACATCACTAGGTGTAAAAGACTTAAACATAAATATGATTAAGATAGAAAATTTAAATAATTGTTTGTATTGTATTAAGATGAAAACAAAATTATAGTGAGGAATAACACAACCAATTCAAATATATGTTACAATATATAAACCAAGTAAAATTTATTAACTAAATACTATGTTACAACCTAAAAAAGTTTGTTAACAAAACATAACACTAATACAAAAGACTAACCATTTCAAAAATACTATTAAACAAATAGTAACAATGATAACATTAGACATAAGTAAACAATAAAAATAACTTAACATAAATCTTAGACCAAACAAAAATTATAACCAAAGAAGAAAAGGATAAACAATTATTATCCACCAACATTAATAAATTCAATATTTAACAATATGTTAGAGAATGACATGTAAGAAAAAGAAAAAAAGAAAAAAAGAAAAAAAAATTGAGAATTCTAGTGTTTATTTTGTATCTTTTTCATTGGCAATTTAGGAAAAGTGATGTTTGAATCCTAATTGTGTACATTTTTTTTTCCGACACCACAACACTAGATCTAAAATTTTGATACCATTGTCAATTACCTACATCCTCTTGCTACACGTGACTTATTTGACAAAGCCAATGCAGCCAACAAGAATGATCTTGACAAGAGATCTTTTGCATTTATTAAATAAATTAAAATCAAAACAAGATTAGATTCTGATTTTTAAATTATTTAATAAATTAAAAAAATGTCTTGTCAAATGCAATCTTCTAGATAATTTGAACTTATTTTGATATTTTGTACTCTATTTAAATAACCACTAACTTTTGTTTGACTATCCCCTATATTATAATTTTTTCTATTGTTTGTTTCAACTTAAAAAATAAAAATAAATAATAACAACTGGCAAGACCATGCCTATATAATGAACCAACAGGGTAGTGTGAAGCCCCCTTTTCTTTAGCCCCTGAACCTTGGGCTTATATCTTTCTAGCCCCACTCACTTGTCTTGCCGGTAATGTAACTTGTTATTCCCAGTCTCCTTGTTTTCTCCACGTGGTCTTCTAGTTACCGGGCCACCCTGTCCATTTCCCTTCGCATAGAAGTGTTTCACCGGCTATCTCCCGTATCAGAACGTTAGTACTTCCTTCTGTCTGCTTTTTGGGTCCCAAAAGTTGCCCTTAATATGAAGAATATTATTTGGATTAGCCTAATCAAATCTTGCCATGTGTCAAGACGATATTGCATATCCCAAGGAACCAATGATGTGTTGACATTTATCAAGAATGGAGATATTTTTTTTAGCATGTTGTGTGTACCCAAGGAATTGTCGTATGTGCCATAGTGGACCAATAGAATGCTCACACAAACCCCACCCTTCATAAAGATGGAATAAGCCTAGCTGCACGGTCACATTGATCTTAAAACGGGAAAATAATTGACATCTACTTTATATCATCCTTCAAATGATTTTATCCATAGATTTATTCTTTGACAAATATTTGTGTGTTCATCTAATCTTTATACAAAACAATAATTTGTATAATTTCTAAACTATATAATATGTAATGGATTTTCGTTAAATTTTCAAATGCTGAATCTTCATGATCTGCTTCCACATTGTTATTAAAATAAAATAAAAATGAACGAAAAAAACATTGTGTTATGCAAATTTAGGGTTTTCTACGAAATATCATTTTGTGTGGAGAATAGCTTGTGTCCATCTCTATTACCTAATGAGTGGCCTATTTTTATAAAGTACTCAAATCAAAAAAAAAATCAAATTAGGCATACCTCAGCACCCTTCCCTAATCTTGCATTGAATCCATAACTTTTGGCAAGTAGCCTGTGAAAAACCCATGAGCCGCTACCACGAAATTTCTAATTTCTCTTAAAAAAATTATTATTATTTTCCAAGTCTATTGTAAAGTCAAGAAGAATATAAATAAAAATTTTCTTTGATTCCATGCATTATTAAGGTTAGTGAAATTATTCTATGGGTAGTTTTTTAATCTTAATTGAGCACTCAAACCACAACCCTAGTTTGTTAGGTTAATTATGTAATTTATTGTCTTTTAAGTGAAAGTTGAATCAAGATTTAATTAAATTATTTTTTGGGGTTATGTGATATTTTAAAAGAGCCATTAGTAGAGGGGTTCAAACTACCTTATTAGAAAATTGTGAAGCAAGAAATTGAGATCTAGTCAATAGGTCCTTTGTTTGGTGGTAAATTTGAATGCTTATAAATGAACTCACAACAGATCAAGTCTTATTGAGTGCAAGTCCCAAATATTGTAATGGATAAGCTCGAACAAAAGAGTGGTATTTTTTATTCCAAAAAATAAAAGTAAAGAATTGTTAATTGAAGGAACCTCTAATATACAATAAGAATAGAATAGATTGTAGATGATGCAAAGACCCGGTATAGGTATAGGATAGGTTCCCCTAATCCAAGAACACACCAAGGACCCTAGCAATCACACAACACTCCCAGGGGTTAAGGAATATCAGTTTGACAAGTCCCACATCCCTTTCTTCTAAACAAAAGACTACCAGTACTAGCTCTCTTTCATTTACCGGTACAAGATCTCTATGGTCAACAATGGTTTGGTCCCTTCTCCAATGCAACAATGGCTATTTAAGGTTTTATTTGAAGTCCCCTAGGTCAAGGAGACCTCCTTCAATCATTGAATTCAGGTTCCCTCTACCGGTTTGGGTAACTGGTGCAACAAGGCCTACAAAACCTAGTAGTCCTGTCAGACCGGTTTTCCACACTTAACTCTTTATTTATCCAAAAAACCAGACAAAAAATCTCAGATTTGGATTCCCTTTTGGGAGATACAAAACATATCCTAAGGATTCTTACCGGTAGGGAACACAAGAATCCAAACCCTACTTTGGTTAGGAGGCCGATATAACCCAATTAGGCCTATTTTACAAAGGAGTGTGTAGACATAGACCTTAACTCACCAAAACAACTCAAGGAATACTCTTAGGCCATTGCAAATACACCAATTCCTAAGTCTTAGGCCATGATCAGACCTTTAACCCCTGATTTGAGACCTGTTTGCTTACACTTGCATGGTGGCCACATGGAGTTGCCTACCTTAATTCATCAAACCCTCACCTCCAACTGGTCCTAACCTACAAAAGGCCTTTAAAATCCTAAAATACATTGGCCATATTTGCGTCCCCTCCAAAGTCGTGAACCACCAATGAAGAATCCGCAAGGTAAGGCCATTTCTTTGCAAAACCCTAGACAAAACTATCAAATCTAGGACACTTCCAAAAATTTGCCGATTTCTTCCTTTTCTTGGCGAATTAGGACCTCAGACTTGATGCATCTAGAAGATGATTGGCCAATCTAACACAACCCACTGGTTTCCTAATTCCAAAATGATCATATAGTACGGTACACCGCATAGAATAACGAAATTGCAGGAAATTCTCAAAAAATATATTAATTCAATGATGCCAAAAGTTTACAAAGTCTTTCTCCCCTCCCAATGATGATTGGGGATGAAATTTTATACCTTCATCAATAGTTATCAACCACCTTTTGAACCGAGGTGACCATTGGAAGGAAGTTGCTATTTGCAACCAAAAGTTGTCATTAGAAGTTGTCAACAAAGTTGTCAAGTTTGAGCAACTTTTGACATATGTTAAATCTGTCTGCCTAGAGGTGCTTCAACATGTCCTAAACCTTCCTAATACATCTCCAACACATAAACACCTATAAAAATACTCAACCAAATACCCCTAGGCCCATATGCCCATGGTGGCTTATCAATTTGCCAAATCCATGTCATTGGGTAACAAGGTGGGGTTTATTACAAACAAATCAAACATCAAACATCAAACAAACAAGACTACCCTATTACATAGATTGAAAGGTCACATTCTCATGTGTATCCTTTAGCCTTTATTTATGTTATTATCTTAGTCATATGTGCTCCTGCACCAGTAGATCCTTAGCATCATTTGGTTCCATGTAGTGAAATAAAATGAATTAATGAATTTGACCATGTGAAAGTTAAAATAATAGAAGCCATCAAATCTCGTAAACACACATGAAATCTACAAGTCATCGCCCCTTATATTGTCAAAGTACTTAGATACTATTGGTATGCAAATTTAGGGTTTTCTACAAAATATCATTTTGTGTGGAGAATAGCTTGTGTCCATCTCCATTACCTAATGAGTGGCCTATTTATATAGAGTACTAAAATCAAAAAAGATTTCAAATTAGGCATATAATCCTGCATTGAATCCATAATTTTTGGCAAGAGCCATTACCACGAAATTCTAATTTCTCCTAGAAAATTTATTATTATTTTCCAAGTCTATTGTAAAGTCAAGAAGAATATGAGTTAATGTTTACTTTGATTCTGTGCATTATTAAGGTTAGTGAAATTGTTCTATTGGTAGTTTTTAAATCTTAATTGAGCACTCAAACCACAACCCTAGTTTGTTAGGTTATTTATGTAATTTATTCTTTTAAGTGAAAGTTGAGCCAAGATTTAATTAAATTATTGTTTTGGGTTATGTGATCTTTTAAAAGAGCCATTAGTAGAGGGGTTCAAACTACCTTATTAGAAAATTGTGAAGCAAAAAATTGAGATCTAGTCAATAGGCCCTTTGTTTGGT
The DNA here is from genome assembly GCF_030272615.1 of Cryptomeria japonica. Lineage (NCBI taxonomy): Eukaryota > Viridiplantae > Streptophyta > Pinopsida > Cupressales > Cupressaceae > Cryptomeria > Cryptomeria japonica. The sequence goes on along the minus strand of NC_081413.1, from coordinate 592,959,368 downwards.
GGTAAAGTTGAATGCTTATAAATGAACTCACAACAGATCAAGTCTTATTGAGTGCAAGTCTCAAATATTGTAACGGATAAGCTCGAACAAAAGAGTGATATTTTTTATTCCAAAAAATAAAAGTAAAAAGTAAAGAATTGTGAATTGACGGAACCTCTAATATACAATAAGAATAGAATCAATTGTAGATCCTTAGCATCATTTGGTTCCACGTAGTGAAATAAAAGGAATTAATGAATTTGACCATGTGAAAGTTAAAATAATAAAATCCATCAAATCCCATAAACACACATGAAATCTCCAAGCCATCACCTCTTATATTGTCAAAGTACTTAGATACCTTAAGGGTGATTAACTTGTGAACAATGTAAGCATCAAGGAATGTGATTAATTTATGTTAGATGGTCACTTAATTAAAATATATGAATTCAAAAAATTCATTCTCAAATTGAAAAGTCATACCATAAATAATTTGATTGCTAGACAAGAATTTTCTAAGGAATTTGGCTATGACCCTAATTGAAAGAAAAGTCCCTCAATTTGCAAGGTGATCGTGATAGTAGTATACTTGAAATGAACAACCCATTAGGTTAGTGAAAAAATTGATATGTTTACCATTGTTGAGATGGGACATTACTTCAACATTAGGATTTGATAATTTAAGAATAAACACTAAAAGTTAGGATGTTTTTCAAGATATATAACAATCTAGAAATTTTAATTTCAAATCATGGTATTATTCCACTAAGAAACATTGGCATTGTGGGTCATTTCCCTAGAGCACCATATGCCCCAAGTATTTGATGACCCTTGGGAATTAATTGGTTTACTTATTGTTACACTTGCTTTTAAAGATACATAACTTGTGGTCAAAATCTATCAATTTAGTGAGGTTTTAATAAATAAACACATAAAGACTACGATGTATCTCTACAATTAATTATGACTAAATAATGAACTGGGAGAGGAAAAGACCAAGCTTAAAAATTATTGTAACAAATCAAACCCTTAAGTGGAAGAAAAATTATGCCTCAAGTAAATTTTCCCTATTAATGTTCCCAATATTAAAAAGATAGTCATGCATTAATGGAACAAATTACATATCTATGAGAAGAGAGGAAGTGATGGGATTTCAAGCTAGAAAAAATATCAAAAACCTTGTCAAAAGAATTGTCATTTCTAGGTTGATTAGCTTATTAAGATTAACTAATGACCTCTACAAATGCTACAAAAACTTAAGCAAATCTACTAAGCGTGTGCATGATGTGAGCCCTAAGTTATTAGATTTGAATGTTAAATGAATCCCAAGTGTGATGAAAAAGAAGATCATTCATAAGAATTCCAACTATGATCTAGGAAGCCCAAGAAAAATTCTAGCTTTCTTTGACATAACCATTTTTTTGAATGGTGTTTCTTTCTTTTTAAATAAGTTGCAAGCACTTTCAAAAGATAGGGAGGGTGAATTTAAGGCACTAGTCAAATTTTAAGGAATACCTAGTTTAACATCAAAAGTCCCAATAGGTAGATAAAATAAATAAATTTCTAGAGGGATGGATTTAGAGATTTGACATCTATATGCATTAATCCTATTGTACAAGATGGCAATGTAGATCCTACTTTGTTAGTTCTTAGGTTAACAAGGCCTCTGTGTTGGAAAATAAAATTCATTTTTTTATTAAAGTGAAGATAGGTTTAGATGGAAAATATGAAGCTAATATAAATAAAATTAAAGTTGTTATAAAAATAAAGTAGTCAATTGATGAAAAATTTGTTGATGGATAGAAATAATTATAAAAGAATATTAATTATTCATATTTTTGCTTTCATATTTGTTAGCTATCTTTACAAAAACAAATCTAAGTATATTTCAATTTTTTTTATCTTTCTCAAAGATAAGGTGCATCCTCCATTGGTGGAATGAACTATCTAAATCTACTCAATATCTCTATCTTCATTTTCGAGGGTGAATTGTCATGATCATGGCCACAAGTTGTGACCCCTCTTAACACGATAACATTTTACTCAAAAAAAAAAAAATCTTCATATGGATACATAAATGGAGTGGAAAGAGGGCTATAAAAGTCTTCTCAAATATTGATCTTGAAGGATACTTTTCCAAATCCACTTTCCGCACGTCCACTTGAATATAAGTACTTGATAATCCTTTAAGATACTTCTATCATATTCAAATTAATCCTGGTGGGTGTACTACTACTTCCTACAATATTTGTTTGAGCATAAAGTTGTAGGTCCCAAATCTCTAAAGTTTTATACTCTCCCAAGTGTCAAGGGTTTCAAACTTAGACAGACAACTATAGACTTATGATCATGTTAGGAAAAATTGGACCAATTTATTGAGGTGGGTGAAAAATCCTTTCACTTTTGGATCTACTACGTGAAGGGGGTTCTCTAAGATGTTGCAATAGATATAATTAGAGGAAAGACAATTACTGTGACTTTAACCATAGCCAATGTAAAGAATACACCTATTTAAATTATCACTTTGTATTTATATGCTACTTCGAGTGCTCAAGGTTCTACCTTGATAAACTAATATCATTGCATTTGAAGTGTCTAGGGATTTGATTCATAATAGCCCTTAATGTTATTATATGCATTTAGACATAGAATTTGGAACACATAAGATCAATACTCTCTTTCCAATTTTGAGTCACCAAGGGAAGATGTGAAAAATTACATGAAAGCCCAAAATACAAAATATAATAGAGAAATAAGGGTATCCATACCTATTGGGTATCATATTTAATGATTTGACACATGGAATCACATTCAAATGTATTCTTAAATATGCTATGAACATGGGAATGTAGCACTGTAAATTGTCATCCCTAATTCATGTCTTCTTTCCTCTTTTAGTGACCCTAAAACAATCATAGAAATATGCTTCACTCACTTCATCATAATCATTGTCACTTATTTCTAGATGGACATGCTATTATTTTCATGTATTATCCATCATCAAAATATATCCCTCAAGCTCACGTCAACCTCCTAGTTACCCTACTCAACTTTACATGCCATTCCTAACATGGTATTCAATAGTATATTGATAGTTTGTCCTCTTTAGACTTCATTGGCCTACTACTACTAGGTATATCAGTATTCAATGTTATTTTGAAGACATCTATCATCTACCCCTACTTTACTATCACCAAAGTCCCATTTTACAAACTTGAAAATCTTGTCCTTGTTCTACCTCTCTATCCACCACCCAATTCCATATCAATGGCTACCATTATCTCATTTGATTTATAAGTTTTTGAATTGATAGTCTTCTATATCATGGTCTTTTTATCAATGCATTGTCATTATACCTTGCCTCTATATTTTTCAAGGACGTTTATCTATAATCATACTCCCATATCTCCATATTTATCCCTTTTGGAGCAACAATCTCCATCATAGTATATTTGCCATATATTGCTTTGTAATGACAGTGATGATTATGAGTTATCCATAAATCATATGGATATTTGAATTTATGATTGTCCCCATCCTTTTGACTATAGTATGACTAGTATACCTATATTCTAAAAAATGTATACCTAAAATAATGCCGAGAAATATCACATAATTGTCTTGCATGTTTATTAGTTGTCAAGAAGGACATGGAGTTGAATAATGTTGCACTCTTTCACTCTCATTAAAGATGTAACAATTTCATATACTTAGAGACAAGTGACAATTATTCTATTTTATTCAGAGTAATAAAATAATACTTATAGAGAAATTGAAACATTCATGGTGTCATCTACATGTCAAATTTATTCAAAATCAATATTTTGTTTATGGATATTTGTATGTCATTGTAGATGCCTCTCAACATAACAATCCCTTGAAACCTCCTTTGTCTTCACTCTTGAAATAATTAATGACTCTATAGACCTGAACCTTGACTTGCATATACCTCATCCCTTCCATCTTATATGTCTTCTTTATGTTACTTTATCTTACCAGCTAACCCAAAATCTAATTTTCTACTCTCCTAGTTTATAAAACATCTCTATATAATTTATACTTAAGACATGAAATTTATCCTTATTTTCCCTTGTCATGATTACTAGCTCCATATTTGTTTCACTTTGTTATAGGTCATATTGGCACTATACTCTACCAATGTAGATGATTGTCCATTATTCTAAGATATTCTCATAATTGGCTAGGCTCACTTTTGTTTATTAAAGGTTTTTCATATTGGCAAGGGCTTTGTTCTTCTATCCAATATCATCTACTAGCTTTTTATTGAAAAGTATGCCACTATCATAATACTTTTGTGATTTATTATAAGGGTTTGCAAGGGTTAAGGACCTTTGCAACTTAATGAAATTATCTTCACTATAAACTCTATCTTTTCTCATGCCCTTTTCCTTCACCATTATTTGTCTTCATGATTTTGCTATCCTTTAAAGGTATTTCTCATTTTCAAAGGGTTGTCTTCTTTCATTAGGCCTGCAACTTTATCATTCATGACTTCATGCCTTTATTCACTATCATAGCAATATGTTTGAATAACTTCATCATAATGAAAACAATAATTATTCTCATTATTGCATACTAGACCTTCAGAAGAAATGCACACACTATCTCTATAATTTGTTGCACATAGACATATTTGCATGGACTAAAAATGATGGCTTTTAGGGTTACCTGATGTTTTTCAAAACCTACTCACTTTAAGTGAATTCCATTATAACACTACCTCAAAATGATGTTTTCAAGCCAGTAAATGGAGGAAAAGAACATCCACACTGCAAGATCTCAAGACTATGTCTTAAAGAGGATTGAAAAGTCCATATTTTTCTTCAAATTGGTGTCTAAAATAAGATTTGATGTTTGAAGGAAGATCAAAAAACAAAAGCCATAGAGAGAATGACCTCTCATTAACCTCAAACTCTTTCCTTAAGTGGACATAGTGATTAACAAGGTCATTGAATGCTTTGAGAAGGTGATTATTGTACCATGACACCTCTCAAAAGATAAAACTAAAGAGGTTTAACCTAAGTGAACTAGCTAAACAAATAATTTGTAATCAACTCAAAACCTTAGGGAACATGAAACAATCCCTTCAAGCCATACAATTAATCAATGAGAGAATAAACATTTGGACACATCATTAACACACAAGATGGTGAAAGACAAAATAATATCTTAGAAAAAAATATAACAAATATATTACCCATTTTGGACAAATAGGATAAAATGGTAAGAGAAACATCATTTAGAAGGGGCTTCTTTAATTTCCATGCTTTCTCTTTGTTGTTTTTTATTTATTTTTTAAGGATAGTTGGGCATGTGTAAAGCGTGTAACCATACTTTGAGCACTTTTTTGGCAAAAGACTAAATCTTTTTCATATTGAATGTTTTGGGTTCACTTCTTCAATTTGGATTTAAGCCTAATATGTGTGGGAAGAACCTCAGTAATTCTCACACTAATGCAACATTGGGTAAAGGCTAATCTTGTTCTATTTTTATTAATATTATCCTAAGAAAGGAATTAACCAAAGGAATTGGTTGTCATAATGATTGTTTCTTAATACCAATACTTAATAGTAATAAAATGAATTCAAGTGGGAGTCATAGCACAAAAGGTTTTTATTTGGCTCAAACCAAAGTTTTTATTTGCATGGTGACACATTGTATTCCTCCAAGAATTAGGGGACCTAGAATAAAAATAAGAATTCTAGTGAAATCTTCCTTGAGAAAAAAGGAAAAAGGAAAAGAACTTTTCTTAGAGTAATTCCCTCCAAATTACCAGTTTTTTTCCATCTAGCAAATGCCTATTTTTGGACTATGTCTATGCATGACATTCTCACCAAAAAATTCCCAGCCATAATCCACATTTGCAATGAGTCAATCAACTAGTAGATCAACAAATTCAAGATGCATGCCTTCCTCTAGTTCGATAATTGTAATGGGGTGGAAATAAGTATTCACTAATTTAGCTATGTAGACAATGAATAAGCCTATTTCTGATGTTCATTGCATTAAAGGGAGGTGAAATAAATATATTCACTCCCAAAGGATGAATGTTGATTGATTTTTGTTTTTCCCTTTGTTTGAGTTGAAAATGAACTATGGAAAGATGTAAATTGAATGCAAGATCCAGGGCTAAAGGTGTGAAATTGACATAAATCAACATGAACAAGTAGTTTCAGATTTGATATGAAAACATGAATACAGATCCGAAATTAGGAAACTAAGAAGAACTTGTGTCTGGAATATGGGCCTGAAAGTGTAGGGCAAGGATTCTCCAAGCGACCTTGTCCTCAAAATGTTAATACAAACAATAGGTATTTTTCTAGGATTAGAATGTAGTCCTGAATTTTCTCCCAAAGATTCACCAGAAAATTGTCAAACATAGGTGTGTGGGGCAACCTTCTCCTCCACTTTTCGCCTCTATAGAAGTTGGGTCTGATTATCTCTATGTTCTCTTTCGGATTCTACAATTTTGTCCTCCAAACCTATCTCCTGCACACAAAAGAAGAGAGATTGAGCTGGGGATAGGGTTTTTCCTAAGTGAAACCCCAAGTTTGGAATTAATCCTTGAATTAAAATTGAATTAGCAATGTTGAAGTAAGAATGCTATACCTAAATCCTACTGAAGTTGATGAAGAATGATGATGCAATGATCTTTGAATGTGATTACAAGTGTTGATGCAATAATATGACTTGACATGACAAGACCTAAAGGACTCAATTATAAACACATTATTGGATGAAGATTGATGTAATTTTTCCCTTCATGATGTCTAGATCTTGAAGAATTCTTGAAAAATATGGTGGAATGAAATATCTCCTTGAATGTTTAAAGATGTAGGTGGGTGATAGTGCTTGTGGATGGTGGATGGTGTGAAAATGAATTAGAAGAATGCTTTTAAATAGGGTTCTCGAGATATTACAAAAATTAGGTTGTCTTCCAATGGTCAAATTGAGGCATCATGATTGGGAGTCGATTGGCAAGAAGTCAGCATTGTTATATTCAATTTTGAACCCAATTTAGGGGAACAAGGGCGCCCAAACGACCTTGTCCACCCAAAACAAGGTGAATAGGCCAATAATATGGTGCTCATAGCTCAATTTAGGGGTTCATACCACTATGCAGATATATAAAAATAATAACGAGGTAGAAAGGCCAAAAATGTGCTTGGATAAGAGCTAAGAGGGAACACACTAAAGCAAGGGCACAAAAAGTGATGTAAATTGTATAAGGTTACAATTTATGATGCTACAATAACCAAGACCGATATCTTTTCAAATAAATTCATAGGTGTTTGAAAATATAAGACCAAGAGGGGTCCCCATTAATGCCCATTTTTTCTTGATTAAACCACCATTGAGGCAAGGGAGGTCCCATGTGGTACATTAGAGCTGGAAAAATAACCCTATAATGTGTGGAGATCTAGCAACATAGTTTTCCCACCTAGTATACAAAGCATAATTTTTAACTTCACATGGTCTATAGAATGTTCCTCCATACCTTATAAAATACTTTAGATACTTTTTAAAGAATTTTTTCACATGAATTTAGGCATTAATTACTAGGGATTGACTATTGTAACTAGAAATGATTTGTTTCCTCCTTTCATCCATAATTTCACTATTCTAAGGCTCCTATATCCAAATTGGGAACCTAAGTTATGGATCTACATATACAAATTCACTCGTCACTCAAAAGTTCAATCATTTCTACTCTCCATGGATACAAGTTGAAGTAGCCTCTAAAGTTTCAACTCCTAACTATTTTTTATTAGAGGAACAAATGTTTATTAATTAGAAGGAGATTCATATTGTAAATAACTCTTATAAATTAACGTCTCCATATTTTCATTTGTAAAAGTTTTAGAAAGTTCTAGATTAGGGTTTCCCCTCACCAAATTTGTTGGTGTGGTTGTAATTGAATATTAGATGGATGAGAGAACATTTAAGTGATTACAATCTTTGTAAGTCTTTTCTTTATTGTGTATGATTTTTTACAATTTTGGATGGGTAAATAATAATATTCATTTTTATATGATTATTATTTATGGTACATATGTACATGTTTAGCTCATTAGCTATCGTACACCTAAAATAGAAACATTATTAACTAGTAGGTTATAAGTAGTAATTAGATATACATGATGCTCATGATTTTACTGTTATAAACTAGGAAAAGTATTAAGTGAACTTATATAGCTAAATCGTCAAAGAATCATGTCTAATGAGTTTACACCTTCCCATTGTGAATGCAATGTTAAATGAAATTATCTTGATGATAAAATGTTATCATTAATTAGTGCATGTGCAAGATGTTATATGAACTTCATAGAAGTAGTATGTAGCTAGTTTGTCTTGACCCTGTGACAAGTATAGGGGTTAAATATGCATGGGTTACAACTGTTGATTTTTGTTGTCATGTTACATTTTATTTGATATACAAGTCTATTTAGGACACCTCTGGAATACTATCTTAGGTTTAGTTGATCCGATTGAAATTGAAGAAGGTCCTGCCCTCCTTAGCAAATGGTCCAAAGTTTCTCTACCTAGTCACGAGGTTGAGACTTTTCCATGAATTTTACACCCATAGAACTCAAGAATTATTTTTTTAGATTTAAGGAATTACAATTTTGAGTACCAATACAATGCGTACAGTTCCTTCACTCTTTTGGTAGGAGAATAGACTGACAACATAATCAAAAGGAAAAGTCACTAGAAGGGAAGTTGATATACACCAAGAAATAATGTAATTATGATTCTAGTAATTCTTTTATCTAAGCTTATATTATTTCTATTGAAACTTAATTATGTAAGACTCGCAATTACCAGAGACAAGGTGTACGAATAAGAGCCAAATTTTATTTCATCGAGGAAGTTAATAAAGGCTCAAAATTCTTCTTGAATTACCTAAACTACAAACATTAAAAAAAAAAAATCTACTCTTTGATAGATAATCAAGGGACAACACATATGGATTTCTCTAAAATAATATCATTATTACAATAATTATATGAAAAATTATTAAGGGGAAATTGGTTGGAAGGATATACATGACACTCTTGAAGAAATAGTTAAACATTATGTTCCCAATAATATTGAACCTAGATATTTTATGTTTCTAAATTTTCTTTTGTCTCTTGAGATATTGGGTGTGCATAGAAAAATGACATATAAAAACATCTAAATTTTGATTGGTTCTCAATAGAATTTTGTTAGACTATGTGACCATATATTAAAGATGATTTTATATCCTTTATTTGGAATCATTTGGAAAAGAATTTCTTAGGTCCAATTAACAACAAAGGTATAATCAAATTAAAGGGAAGAAAGAGGACACTATTTCAAGCAAACAACCTATTATTCTATTATTTTATTGAGTACTTCTTACCAAATATTTCTAAGGTGATAGCTATGAAAATAAAATTGATGGTTTGAGGATCATTAAAACAAAATAAACAATATATATTAAGGGAAGATGTATCCTTGAAGACTTGAAGACTTGATTCTTTCTTGGGATATATGTTAATGGGTTCAACAATCAAGTAGAAATTGTTTTTTTGGTTGAAATCAAGACTTTGATTTAAATATTATGACAAGACAATTTTATTATCAAAATAGTGTAGTGATTGGGTTTTAGATCCTAAATATGTGCTCACGTATGTCCAAAATTCAATTTAGTGATGAAAATACAAACATAGTAGTTAACAATGTTACCATTGATTCATTTCATTTACAATTATCTATCATGCAAGGATGCCCATCTTTGACATATTTATAATATTTATATTTTCATTTTATTGATCCTCTAGGCTATGTTTTAAAAATACCAAGAAATTTCAGCATATTTATGGCATGTAAATTCCTAACAATGTTGTTCTTGTAAGGCTCGTGATAAAAATGAAGTTATTGTTCGTTGTGTGAGAAAGAGTTTCTTCTTCATTCCTTGCAATGGTTTTATCGATTAGATAATAATCATTGTCAATATGAATAAAAAGCTTCAATAGATAAGATTTGAATTTATTACTTGACTAAGTCTCCTTTTTTCCATTATTTTTCACTTATATCCAATCAATATAGAAATTTTAATTGTTTTACTTCGAGTTTTCTTTATATGCCACTTGAATTCTATACTTGAGTGGAAGGATATGAAGCCTTTATTTTAACTTAGAAATGTTATAAAATTAAAAACTCTCCTTTTAAAAATTAAAACTTATTCCTTTAATTAAGCTTCCCACGTGATATTACTCTTAACATTTTTTTTACTTTCTTGGTATAAAAGAAAAGATTCCTTTTTATTTTATATTAAAATAAAATGATAATTGTAGTTTTGAATAAAGTATTTATTAAATATGTAAATAAAATAATTTTGTAAATAAAAATACAATTAGATTTTTAAATAAAATATGTAATTTTCATATTAGTAAAGAAATAATATATTCGTATATGTAGATAAATATATATATTTTATATATTTATAAGCTATATATTTATCTTATCATTTTCAATTAGATAAACAATGTGGTTTTCAAATAATAAAATTATTTTTAAACACTAACACATCAATAAAACGTTTAATATTCAACAATATATTAAACTATCATAACCATTAAGTTTACAACTTACTTTTTGACTTCATAGATCATGCAACAACATTAAAACTTAATGTAACCAAATGAATGACTACGTGGTGTGTGTGTGTGTGTGTGTGTGTGGGTGTGTGTGTGTGTGTGTGTGTGTCAATTCCCTCATACCACTTACAATCAAGAAGCTAGATATGTCTACCTCAACTATTTTCTCACCTTCGACATTACCTACACACACTTGCACTCGATTTGTCATCTGTAGCTTAATCCATAAATAATAATCAAAGCAATATTACATTTATGCATCATTATTGCATCTATAATTAGTAATCAAATTCATAACATAAATATGTATAGTTAAATCACATCAAATAATTATTCACATTTACCACTAAATATTATATTTCACAAAATAAAAGTTGAGATATGATAGTTGTTAATTATCACGTTATTGATGATGCCTTTTATTTATGTAAAATACTAAAAAAATAATTTAATAACACTTTAGATCTTTTAAATTATATTGTTATGTTTCAAGATCTCTAGTTACCAAGCATATAGTAGAATTTTTAATAAACTAAAACGGTTATATTCCTTAATGAAATCATATTTAGTGGAAATAGATAAAATATGGTGGCATTACACAATATATAGGCATCTTGTTTGGTATGGGGTTATCTCTTAATGCTATGTGGAATTGGTATGTAATTAGAATTAAGAATAAGTTTTTTTTATTCTGGAGGGTAACAAGTTCCTTCCATTAGGAAGGAAGGTTCATGTGGAAAAAAAAAACCTTGCCACTTATGTTTATTTCTAGATTTATTGGATGTCGTCAAATAAAGGTTATGAAGACCTATATGTAAACTAATCTAACAATTTATATGGACTAAATGGGATGTGATTGTTGGTTGTAGACTCATCTCTTGTCTCAATGCAAAAAACCTAAATCCAAAAGTGGACTTCAAATTATAGATCATGAAATGCAAGGAGTGCATTTAGTGGCCAAACGGTTCACAAGAGAGATTGAAGATGATGATTCATGTAAGATTTTATTGAGACATATACTTAATGATGTTATTAAAAGAAAATAGTAGATGATTAATTGGTTGGATAAGCTTCTTCTTGCTCTTTATTTTTAGATTATAGTTGTTTTCCATTTTCAAACTATTTAGAAATGATTGCAAAAGGTATGTCAATTTTCAAGCTAGAAGGAATCTTTTCTACAATACGAATTTAGTTCCACTTCTTCAATTTGATGGAATAAGCATATAATGTTTTAGGGAAAAGCGATGGCTCTAATATTTCTTAATAAAGCTCAGTTGTTTTTCAAAAAAGGCATTGGACAATTTGGTGTTTTTGTAATATCTCACCTCTATAACGGACATTCTAGCCAAATATTAAAGCTCAATTTGATATTAACAAGAAGTACAAATAATTCCTTTTTTTGTGCAATCTAACTATAAAACCATTTACCCCTTTACCTTATAGTTTCTTCACGAATTAACATCATAATTCCTTCCAACGTTTCTTAATCTTCCAATTAAAGAAAAATTATCTCCATCTTCTTCCTAAATTTTTCTTATTTTCTCATATTAAAACTAAGTGGGACTATAATTTCAGCCATAAAAGTTGGATAACTAGTAAAATTTAGAGGTCTTAGGCTAACACCAATGTGCAAATGCTTACTTTGGAAAGTATTACATTACAAATTGTATGTTGGTTCAAAAAAAAATTAGATGCTTGTTTATTTAAGTAGTTAAATGTATTTTTTCTCATATTGATGAAATTATAAAAACATGTATTTTGAGGATGCATGTTTCTAAATAGTAATAGTTCATTAATTTTAAAAAATTGTTGACTTTGTTTGGTCGTCACTTAAATTGGAAAGAAGTTCTATTTTGAATTGTCTTAAGAAGTAATGTTATTTTTAATTCAATTAGATAGGGTATCCTTTTTCATTTGGAGAAAATTAGATGCTTAATTATTTTTTCTAATTCTACTCTTCATCAGGAAACTATAATTGCAAGGCTTTACTTTAACATTTTCTTCCAAATTGATTTATTATTTTTTCAGTCATAAGTTATGTCAAAGAGCAACGAAGAGGTCACCTATTAGTCAGATTGACTTAATCTCCAAGTTAGTCACTTTCAAATTGATCAACAAGATTATAGTACAAGTCATTAACAAAAAAATAGAATGTTATCATTTATGAGAAGTTGATATAGTTCATGTTATTATTTTTGCTAATGTCGCTGCTCATCTCAAACTTTTTATTGTTATAGCGGTTTGAAGAATCTTTTTAGTTTGTAATAACTCGTTAACAATTGCTTGTTTTATAGGATGCAATTATCATTAGCCTTGATTTCTCCATGTTAATTGTATAAAAAAAAATTTCATTGTATCTTTTGTAAAATTCTTTGTAACGTTTACTATTATGTACAATATTTTATTATCCCCTCCCTCTTCACAATCTTCTTGACTGTATTATTTAATATAATTCTATGTTACTCAATAAAAAAATTTAAAATTTTATAACATTTAATTTATTTAAGTTTCATAATATGTACACCAAGTGTAAATCTTAAAATTTAATTATTACTTTTCTATATCTTTAGCATTTCATATCAATACTGAATAAAAAATCTCAAATTATATATCTCATTTTTTATATATAACATCATATTGTTGTCTCTTCTAATGCAATGTCTATCTTTTTCATGGTTTAAATGAATATGAATATAACATCATATGGTGTCCCCACTCACATTAAGAGTTTGGAAAAAGACTCGAACATGCACCTTATCTTCATGAAGTCTAATAAATGTGAATAATTAAGCTATAATGAACTTTACAAAGGATGGGGTTAACCATGATTAGGAAATATTAAAACCTTTGAAAAATAATGGCCTTTGAGACAACATAAAGCAGTAAGTGGCCAACATAGCTCTTTTCTCTGTGGGGGCCAGGGTTTGATATTATAATATCTAGAGTTGTGGTCCTTGACTATCATGAAGCATCCTTGTACTTCACAAACTCACATGTGGTGGGGACATGGATTCTTCTTAACCTACATATGTTAAAGTCATTTTCAATTTTATGTTAAGGTAAGGTCAAAATTTATGTTTGGTATTTTAGGTTTGGTGTAGTGATGAATGGTCATGAATTGTATGTCATAAGATGATGGTTCAAATCTTACCTAATTCTATATAATATAAAAATGATTTTTAAATTATTTAGTACATGTTTGACTAAGTATACATGTTTCGTATGTAGAAGTCATAATAACGACAAAAAAATATGCAAAAAAAAAAATGACGGTAAAATTATGAGGAAGATTTTCTCAGCATCAGACAGGAGGAAACTCTGGTGGGGTTTCCCCACATAATATAGCATATCAGCTAACGATAATAGATCATTTGAAATTAATTTGACCACCATCAACGACACCTAATGAACATTAATGATTATGTATTTAAATTTAATTAATAAAAACAATTCTCAAATTTACTATATTTTTTATATAATAAAGATCAAAATGCAATCTTAAATTCTCTTTGAATATAGATTTTTATTAGTGATATCATATTTCACCTTTGTGGGTCAAGGAGCCACCACCAAAAGAAATAGTAAAAAGTCTTTGAGGCCATTATTAAAGAGTATTGCTTTTACATGGTATACTATTATAAAATAGTTAAATTAAATATACTTTTTAATTAAGGTTTTTAAATGTAGAATTTAAATATATTAATGAGTATATAGATATAATAAGTATATTAAAGTGTTTAATACATTTCTATATTTTTAAATTTCAAAAGAAGAGAATAGATTGTTTGTGAAAAATATATAAAAAATAAGAGAAGAGAGAAAAAGTAGTGTAGCTTATTTTATAGTCAATGTAGTCTTATTGTTTATGTTGGAATAAAAGGAGGATTCTCGAAATTGAAATCTATTTTTTTACTTGGTTATTTATATTTATTGTGTTAAGAGGACAAATTTATGTGCAATAATGTCTAATTTAGTGGGTGGCATATATATGTCCACAATCATGTTCTTTTGTGTCAATATCTTGTACACTTGTGATAATATCCTCAATGATTTGATTTTGTTTTTTTTTTGTTGAAAAAATAAATATATATCCTCTATGATTTGACAACTTGCACCTACAATGAAAATGGGGTTTTGGACAAGGTGGTACTATAGGTACTATTGTTTTTTTTTATTGAACAAAGCAATTAAAGATTACAAAATTGAAGCTACAAAAGTAGTTGATGAACATAATTGAATCACTGGGAGTCTAGCCACAAAGGCAACAAAATAATAACAACGAATACATAAGATGCATAACATCTTTACAAGGACTACGCTTACTCTCACACCAAAACTTCATAATTTGATCTTTAATTTGTTGTATCTTCAAATTGCAAGCAATGTATCTTGCCCTAAGGTAGTGTACCTTAGCCCATAAGTCCATTCAAAGAGCAGTGAGCCTAAATTAATCTTTGTAAAAACTTGTTTTATATATTGTGAGTTAATCTTTATCGTGGGTTTTCCCTCCTTGGGGTTTTCAAACGTAAAGTCCTATTGTTCTTGTGTTGTGGATGTTATGTTTAATTTTTACTTCTATAGATCTAAATTAATGATTCTAAAGTCAATAAATGGTTAAATTTAATTTATGTTGATTCACCCCCCTCTCAGTACTTGAGCGTGTTCAACAATTGGTATCAAAGAAAGGTTCCTAAGACAATAGTCTAAAAAATGAGGTAGATCCTATATTTTAACACAAAAAATCTACAGTGATGTTGACTGATGAGATCCTTCTGAAGGCATATCTTGAAGCAATGGAACTTACTGGATGAGACATTGATCCTACTGGTTGTGAGATATATTTAGAAGGAGAACTTCAATCTACTCTTGATGATTTGGATAATGCAAGAGCAAAAAGTGGAGAATAAAAAATAAATTCAATAAAGTTGAAAGGATAATTAGCAAGATAAAAGCTCAAGTTTTAGAAAATAAGGTTCATGTACAGATAAATTCAAGATTGTAGAAGAATAAATTACCAAGCTAAAGGATAGAGGAAACAAAGTTTGTAATGATAATCTCAAAAAGGAAAAAAAATAACATAGTAAATCTAAAGATGCAAGTTGAAGAAGGAAAGAAGATTGCAGATTGTTTGGAAACCAAACTCAATGATAAGACAATATAATGTGCAAAGCTTGAGGAAGAAATTGCAACTCTGAAAAAGGAATTAAAGGATGCAAAAGAACAAGTGGAGAAAACTTTGAAACTCAAAGGAGGTAGTTACATGCTTGATGATATGCTTAGTTATCAAAAACCACATAAGAATATGGGTGGCCTTAGATTTGAAAAGAGAGATTGTTCTCAGGACAAGAAAGGAAAATAAAAGGTTTAAGATAAATTCAAAGAAACAAACGAAAATCAAAATAATTTTACTCAAGTCCAAAACAAGAGGAAGAACTTCAAGAGATCGACTCGTATTCAATATGCTCAAACTAGGTATCCTCAATCTCTTAATGGAAATTGTTTTTCTTGCAACAAAATTGGACATAAGGCTACATAATGTAGAAGTATGATGAACATAAACTCATTTAGGCCCTCCAGACCTCAAACTTTTAATGGCCATTGTTATGCATGCAACAAATATGGCCATAAGGGAAGTGAATGCAAAAGTAGAGTGATGAGGAATAGTTTCATGGATATGAGAAATGTTAGGAATACTAAATTTTTTAATGACTACTACTATACATGCAACAAGTTTGGTCATAAGGTATCTAGTTGTAGATCTATTGTAAGGAGTGGAAATGCTCCACAACAAGGAATTACATGTTATAAATGCAACAAATAGGGACATATTGCTAAATTTTGCAAAGGAAGGAATGTTAGGTCATCTAGTTTACCGAAGAAGGTTGATCAGATAAAGAGAGAAATCGAAAAGATGTGGGTAAAGAAGAAAAAATATAAGGAAGATGGCAAGGTGAAGGATGGATCTATACCTCAAGATGGCACAGATGGTTCTTTTGAAAAATAAATTGAAAAGATATTTATTTAGGGAGAGTTATATTTGTAAAACTTTATAATCCCCAAGAAGCAAAGATTTTGAAATCTTCAACATAATGATCCAAGATGTAGTGAACATGATGTGTTAATAGTATCAAGTCAAATGCCTCATTTTTTAGAGCAAATGATCCTCTTGTAGAGGATTTTGGAGTGTTTGGGCGACCTATGCTATTACAGAAGGGTTAAAAGTTGCTAAAACGTGACAATCAATTAATGCAGATTTGATGGGGTAGATGGAAATAGTATATATGCTACACTTGGTCACTTTTGACCTTATTCAAAGCAATCAAGAGTGAGTGAAGTATTAAGGAGCGAAGAAACTTGCAAATGCATCTGCGTGCAAACCCTAGCCATCAAACTTCCAGGTATTTTTGAAATTTTTTGTAACCCTAAGTTCAAAAGTAAATTATGGCCACTCCTAGGGTTACAAGTATTATCGATGAATGATGTCCCATCCTTAAGAAATGGGCACACAAAGCTATATTGAATGACACTACTAGGCCATTTTCCCATGTATTGGAGAATGTGATTCATAATGAAGATGTATGCACTACATTCATGCCCCATTGGAAGAATATGATCACATGAAATTGGTAGAGTGTAGGGACAAGCATTTGATAGATAAGGAGTTTGTGTTGAAACGAGAGTATACATCTTTAGAATAAAATAAGTTGCATGTATGGAACTACTTTCCTACATTCTATGAAAAAGAGATGGTCAATATTATGTTAAAAAGGATACATGAACTATACATTTGGCTAGACCAACCCTATAGGATAACAAAAGAGGCTATTAGGACTAAAACAGGGTTATTATGTTAACTGGAGTGACATTTGACAAGAGGGCACTAAGAATTGATGAAATTATTGATTTGGGTATTTGTTATGCCTCCATGGGTATCGTTTATAAAATCTATTTCACCAGTTGTGAAGGACATGCTTCTACTACTGGTATTTACAATACCTAACAAATGGTAAAGTAAGAAAAAGATATTGATTAGTGTGAGCTATTATGACAAAAATTAATGAATAATCTATAGAAAACCAAAGAAACCAAGTATCCCTTCTGGTAGGGGTCCTTCATCATCTACCTAATTCTTTATTTCATGAGAGAATTGCCAAATAAGAGGATGGGGTCTATAAAATAAATGTGTGTATTGCTTCACAAATTAGGGATCTTGTGCACAACTTTCTAAATGGGAAAGTCAGTGACATTGTTTTTTGGGTTTTAAAAATAAAATTCAAAGTGACATGCAAACAAGATACATAATACCAATAGAAATTGTAGAGAGGTACAAGGAAATAACCACATGTATGGTGGACAAAGACAATTGTTATATGAAAATTGTTGTACCTACAACCTCTTGGATTCCCAAACTACCATATGAACTATGTGGAGATGAATGGGTTGCTCATGCTAAACTGTTACTTAGCAAATCCATAGATCATAATAAAGAGAGATTTAGGACGTACAAAGAAATCATGAATAGTCAAGACCAAGAAGATAAAAGAGAAAGAACACAGTAAGGGCTCTAGTGAGGCCTCTAAGTTAGCTATTGAGGCATCACTTTCACCACCTACACCATAGAGAACTGGAAGGTCTACTGGTCTCTCTCCTTCCACTACAACAAAAACAACTCCTAGCAAAAAAAAGGTTTGCTTATGTTATATCAAAGCAATATGAGGCTCCTACGAAGAAGAACAAACAAAGGAAGAAACAATAGGCAAAGAAAGGTAAGCCTGAACTAGTAGATGATGAATATGACAAGGAAGAAGAGGAGATAGAAAAAGAAGCCTCAATATTCAAGAGAAGAGAGAATAAAATAAGAATATTTATAGGAGCATGTGCCTCTAGAGCTCCTCCACATTCAAAGCAATGGCTGAACATGGTGCATTAGATAAAATAGTTGAACTATATGATACTATTCCTCCAAATGATAAGGCAACAATTGAGAAGGCCATATTAATGTATCTATCCATCTTCAACACAACATTAAATAAAATTCTTGACAAAATTCCTACCAGTCATGTAGAGGTTCTTGGTACTAAGAGACAAAAGGCTATTCCGAGGGAAAAAAAAAATATGAGGGAAAATGTACTAAACTTAGTTGGAGCATCTCTTACCCATGAGGAAAGGGTAAAACTCATAGGTGCAAGGTCAAGAGTTGTAGACCAGACAAAGGGTAAACACTCTTATGGGAAAGGACACAGATGACATTAGAAGAATGGAGAAAGAAACTAAAGAAAAGACAACACAAATCCATGAAAAAATGAAGAAGGGAAAAATTATAGCTAAAGATTTTATTGATCCTGTTGTCACTAGGATTTGCACCTGGAAGCTAAGTGTGATTCTTAGTAATCCCGTGAAACATGGGAACATCATCGAGCTTATGGGTTGCTCATGTTGAAGATGAACCTCTAGATTATGGGTTGGTTCCCCTTCAGATATCCTAAAAACTAATGATTTTGACTCGAAAAGAGATAAAAGGGTTCTTTAAAAGTGAAACTACTTAACTAAAAGATGGTGCACCAATGAATGAAAAGGCCTATCCTACAATTGAACTTACAAAATATTCATCTAATGAAGCTATATTAACTCAATTTTTAATTGCACATGCTTGCAAGAATGGTTCACATGAAAGTTTTAAGTTTTTTTATGTTGTTCTCATAACTTGCATTCATCAAAATGACAACACATTCATCAAAAATAAAGGATTTTGAGACAAATCATAATTTTCTCATCACACAATTCACATACAACAATTGGACAATAAGATAATTTGAAAAAGAGCTCAACTTCTTTATTAAATATTAGAAGATGTTTGCATTCCAAGACTAAGAATGTATACAAAATACCTGAAAATTACTCATAAGAAATGAGCTACAAAGCATATTCTTGCTGCTACAGCAAAAACTAAGAGAAGAAATGAGGGAAAATCTTGACTTATACTCAAAAGTGGCTCCAACATTTGAAATTTGAATCTTTGGCTCTCTATGAGTCTATGACTGAGTTGACTTGATGAGTTGGTTGGTTTTTGTGCTCCAAATCAGCTACCAACTGACTGTGAATTTGAAAAATTAGTTGTTAGGCGGATGGACTTGAAAATCCCTCGAAATGGGGCCTAGAACTGAAGATGTGGAGCTGATTTTACTCCCAAAACTACCCTTGACTAATGGACAACCCATGGGGGCTTTCAAATCAGGGGTAAGATGACTATTAAGGCCTCAAAATGTGGGATTTTCATCTTGGATGACCCTTTTGACTTAGCTTGAGATTTGAACTTGCATGCATTAACAATTGATTTGAATTTAAAAATTCAAATCTTACTTTTATTTACAATCAACCTATGACACTTGTACATTTTTTATATGAACTTATAAAATGCCTTTCACATTCATTGGCTTTCATGACTGTTGTTATTATAATCTTAGGACAATGAAAAGCTCTTTATATCATTGCTTATGAACCCCTCTATGACTGTGATTTGAGCATATTGAACATCATTTCTGAAAACAATAATCATGTCTTTTCTGACAGTAATTTTGACCAAATGCTAAGAGCCTTGGACTGCATTTTTCTGAGTTTACATATGTTGCTCTTATTGGGATCAACAATCATGATGATTGTCTTTGGAATTCCTTAGATTGCAAATGGATATTTTTGTCCTTTAAACCTATAACCACCTTGCCTTGGACATCTTCACTATTTAGAGTTAACAAATACCTTCATTATTGAGGAGTATCATTGACACCATTGTCAAATGTTATAGACCTTTGTCTATCTCTTTCACTATTTTGGATGATCTATGACTATCATATCTCTGAGGTTTTTTCTTTGAGTGCTTGTCTCATCAATGCTTGCACTTCGTAATGACTTTGACAACTTTCTCTTGGCATCCATCCCCTATTGGGAGATACATTTCATACCATGACCTGCTATGTTTCTTATGACCTGTGTACTATTTTATGTCAAAAGTATCTAAGGGTTGCATTCTTGTAATATCTAAGACATTTTGATGCCATGAATTCCCTCTGGCTGCTCTAAGGTTTAATATTATTGTATTTATATGGACTGGTCATCATATTTTATCCCTATCATCAAATAATATATGGGCTTCCTCCAATGGTGGACTGTTAATTAGTATGTTGATTCGTTGAGGTCTGCTCATGGTATGATTTGTTAAGTGCTTTTGTAAGGTTTACTTGTACCTCTGTCTAAAACTTTGACAGTGATCTTGTGTGTCTACCTTCATGATCTCATCATTATCACTGTCTTTTGCTGCTTTAAGGTTTGGAGTGAATGGCTGCTTCAATCATTGCATTGAATTTACTGCCCTTTCTTTCAATAGATTGTTCTGTATACTTATTATGTATATACCTTTAGACCTGCATTGCTAGGGTTTACTTTTGATTTGGGGCTGTGTGATACTACCTTGTAAGAAATCATTGCTTTCTATCTTTTAACCTCTATCATTGCTATCATTGTACTAAGACAGTGACTGTAATTTTCATTTCCAGCTTGTTGGTGCTAATTGCTTTATGACCGTATTTTGTTCTGGTTTCTTTGGTTCCACTAGCTAGGACTGCTCTTCAAGCTTTGTTCTTTACTATATTTGACAGTGATTCCTCCTCTTTGTTGTGATTGGAAGCTTCATGGTGTAGCTGCTATCATTTTCTCCTTGAGACTACACATATTTCAATGGATTGATCTTTGACAGTAATGCAATTTCTTTTCAGAAGTTGGGGCACAATTCCACATCCATTATTACTTATCTTCCCTCATCATCCTCATAACTTGCTTCTTTGATTCAGTACAGTGGACTTGAAGGGTTGCATTTGTTGTGCTCTGTGATTGGTATCTTTGAATGGACTTTTATGCTTTGTCCTACATGACTGTATTTTTGCATTCGTGCTTCTCTCATGGGTACCTCTTTATTGAAACTTGAGTCTAACCTTCCTAATCTAAGACGACTCCTTGTATCTGTGCATTTGGTACTATTTGGCTCCATGTCTGTCTTTCTTCATACCCTTTATTTTTTTGATTTTGGCCTATATTTATTTGATTAACCATATAGAGGGACTATTTATCAATGAATCTTGAAAAGGCTGCTCTATATGTGTTTCAATATTCTATAATCAATTTTCATTGATTTGTATTTCTTGCATATTGAAACTATTGTTCTATAATTTGATCCAGGCCCAATAAAGTTGTGAGTTGCTATCCATTTGAACTGTCAACCTTGTGAGGAGAAAATAGAATGACAACAATGAAAACTAATTTCATCAACAATTACCCTTTTCTATTGAATCAACACAAATATGAGAAAAGAGCAAATGTAAATACTGAGAACCCAAGAAACCAGATTCTAGAAGGCTCAATCTCTACTACAAAATAATCTTCCATTATTAGGACCCTTTTGGACTGGTGAGGAGTTCTCAAAACCCGTGAACTGGGTTTGCACAATTTTTTTTTGGTTTTACTGTTTTCTAATTTCTGTGAAAAAATAAGAAAAAACCCAGTTTATTTTTTTGAAAATATGAGTGAATCACTGCACTGTGACTGTGTATTGAGTTGCTGGGACTAAAAATTTGTAGAGCTTTAGAGTTTCTCTATCTTAAAATGCTTTGGACTACTCATTATTATATTATCAAAGCAAACTACAACTACATTTTAAAAACAAAGGCCAAAACTTATGGTTGTAGCTTTACTTTTAATAACATAAATTGCTCTTCAAATTTCTTTGCATGTAGCATCATGAAACCTTTGTTCTTTGATTTGCTTTTAATCATCATGCTACTGTCTTCCATTGTATTTTACAGGGGTTTGATCATTGTTTCACCTCCAAGGGTAGAGGACTACTCTTGAACAGGGATAACCATCTCCATTGAACTTGAAATTCCTTCTCTGCCACCTGCATATGGTTGTATTGCTGGAAATGTACCCACATTATAGCTTCACTTCTTTCTATCAAATCTAAAGCTTTACTTCATTTCTTTAACTCTTATTTGACTGCCATTATAGTCCCCAAAGTGAAACTTACAAGCTTACAGGAGATTAAAGCTTTTCATTGAAAACAACTGCGATTTTGCTTTCCTTTACTCAAGCCTTTCATTCTAACCACGGGTTCAATTTTGAATCTAAACTTCTTTAGTCAAGTTAGGCATTGAATGAACTTGCAAAGCGTTCCCTCCAAAATATACAACCAAAAATAAAACTCATTGTTAAGAAACTACGTGAGTTTCGGTGAAAAGTTAATCTCTTTTGAATAGATTTGTCAATACCCTCATAATGGCAACATTTTGACATTTTTAGACAATCTAAAGCTATAAAGCTTAAATTAAACCTTTAAATGAACCCTCCAAAGCCTAAGATTTGATAGTGAATCAAAATAATGACATACATACCCAAATAAGATACCATATTAAAGTGATGTTCTAATAACATCAAAAATCCTTCCTGCCAATTAAGGAATGATCATGAATTAGGATAAAATGTCCATCTTCCCATGACATTGTCAACATTTGATGCTCCTCTGGGTGATAATGGTGAAATAAGTGCTAAATAGACCAAGGAAACTCCTCCTCAGAGAATTCTGATGATGATTTATAAAGAACATAGAAAAGGGTTGAGAAGTGTGTCCCTCCTTCAAATGTTACTAAACTAAGTGCAGAATGCATTGTGAATACAGAAGAGCTTGTAGGAGATAAAGAAGAAGCTAAAGTTAAAAAATAAAATAGTAAATACTAATGATGTTACTAGACAAAAGGAAAAGGATAATGTGGCAAGTGTGGAAAATAAAAATGAAGAAAATATTGGTGAAGGATCTTTTGATTCCTTCAAAGACCTACTAGGTCCACAAATATAGTTTGAGCCAGTAGTAATTCCGCAGTTACTACAAATTCCCACTCAAGAGGGACAAATTAATATGTCAAGCATTTCCCCTCTTCATATATTTTAGCTAGGAGACCTACTACAAGAATCAACCAGGAAGGAGTTCTTTCATGATCATGTGAAGAAAGTTGGTCTTATTGATGATGTAGTAAAAGTCATATGTGAGGGCTTACTAGAGATAAATATTGATCCATCATTAGATCCAAGACAAATACTAAATTTGCTTATGAATTCTTTCAAAGATCATACATCACATATAGAAAAGAAAGAAAAAGATGAAGCCCTAAGAAAGTATAATGATAAGAGAGTTGAAATGTTTGATAAATGTACAAATGCACATACCCTATTACAAAAGAGTATAGAATTATTTAAGAATCGTATTGATGATGGTGCAACATTATAGCAGTTTTGTTTAAGGTGGCTAAACCACACAAAAAGTATAAAAGGCGAGTAACAAATTTTTCAATTAGCCAAGACATATGATTTAACAAAAGATAAATATGGCTTTGTAAGAGCGCAATTAGATCAACTACATGTGCAACTATCTCTGTTACAAGAACAAAGGGACCAAATTAAAAGGCAATTTCATATGCTAAGGGAAGTTGTAGAGCTGGGATTGGGTTATTTGGTCAACATTTTGGAAGATGTAGAGCTGACAAAATAGAAGATGAAGAATTTAGATAGTGTTGTTGTTATTGAGGATCTACACCTTCAATTTGAATGCCAGACCTATATCCTCTCCTCTACAAAAACTACATGGGGAATTGCCCTAATAGAATTTAAGGTAAATCTAAGAGTAACTTGCCTTCAAAGAAGGCTTAAGTATGATATATCTTGGTTTTTGTAGTGGTGGATGTACAATTTTTGCACTTAGTATCAATTTTGACGTGGGATCTCCATCTAAGGGGGATAATTTTAAGTTGTTACACTTTGATAGGGGGAGTATTTATAGTATTATTTCTGGTCAAGTGAATATTTTTTCCCTTTGTCCTTGATGTCAAAGGGGGAGAGTGTATATTTTGTACATGCGAAAGAGATATTGGTGAATGAGGGAGAGTTTGCAAATATAGACATGGTGTTGCCATCAATGACAAAGAGGGAGATTGTTGGCAATATGTGTTATCACTAATGTCAACTTGATGTCTGACATTGTCTATTGTCACTAAGGAGATAAATGGAGTATGTGCAGAGGTCATTGAGATACTTGACAATGTGTGTATATGGTGAAGATGTTGGAGAGCAATTACATGTAGAATATAATTTAGAGAACCATCTAATGACATTGTAATAGTCGAGAGAAAATGTTATGGAGCCGGTGTTATGTATTCTTATTTGATTCTTGACTTGTCTATATGTTATGGTTGTCTTGGTTGAAGTCTACATGCGTTGGGTGTCAGTACTATGATGTTTGAGTTTAGTACTTTGATTGGTTGCTTGAGGGAATTTGTCCAAGTATAGATCTGTTCAGTTCCTTGTGCCTGTGTGTTGGTATTTTACTCCATATTTTTCCGCCTTACATGAATTTGATGTATGGTTCTGGAATCACGCTCTAACAAAATTTTCAGGCACCATTATATCAATTTCCAAGTTGTAACTATTTTTACAAAAAAAGGTTATAAGAGTTAGATCTTTTATTTGTAGCTTGTTAGTATTAGGTGCTTCATTTGGGTCACTAGAATGCTATGTATTTTATCATGATGATTGGTATGACCTTGTGGTTTTAGGTCGAGGTTGAAGTATATTGGATCAATAACAAGAGTTTCAAGGTTGTTGGTGCTTTGATGCATGGTATTCTTCATGAAGACTTCATGCAGTTGGTCCAATTTGCATAATGTTTACAAGTTCAGTAATAATGTTCCTCTACACTAACATTTAATGATTGATTTCCTTAGAAGATGTTGTAGGAAGGTTGTATATGGTCTTCGATGTATTTTTTTTTGTTTGCATGATGTTTTGAGTTTCTCCCCAGTGATAAAGAGGTTAACAGTGAGCAGCCTTGATAGTGTTATTAATAATTGGCCGACATGATTTGTTCCTTCTATTATAGATTGATTCAAACCTATTTCATTGGTGTTGGAGGATGTGTTGTGATATGATTAGGGTTCAATTATGTGTTAGGATGACTCACATATTATTGTGTTCAACATATGTAAGCTTTTAGTTGTTTTCCAAATTTTTAACTAAAATAAAAATCACAACAAACAAATATTCAAACTCTTCATAATAAAAAAACACACCCATCAAACATTCAGGTGTCAAAACTTTGTACTTCATACCCTTTAATATTGACTGAAAGCGTTATCCATTCCAAATACACATTTGAGTTATTACTTACAATATAAAATAGCTCTTTATACATCGAATTGGTAATCGATACAATGCATCTAAGTTTAGACAAGTATTAGTCACTACTATACAAGGATATTGTAGCAATCATCATGCACGATTAGTATTATGTGGAAAGGTTACTAACTACTTTATAGCTCTTTAAATTTTTTATTTAAATTTCTTATATTACTTTAAAGTTGTTGCTTCATATTTTACGACATGACACCAAGTTCTTATTCCAATTGGAAATGTTTATATGAGTACTAAACTTGATTAATTACTCTCCACTAAGATTATTATCACTACCATGAATTGGTCTTTTAAATTTATGATCCCTACTAAATAGATTTGATAGCATCCAAGAATATTGATGCTTCACTAAAGTGGCTCAAATTTCCAAACACGTAAGCTGCAAATTCATTCTATAAAGATTGGAGCTCATTCCATAGAGCTTGGAGTGCATCTATATTGTCCCTACAATATTTTTTATAGGAAATTTTTAAGGTACTTTAGACCATTCTATTTTTAAGGACAATTAGTATAGTAAGATCCAAAATTGGGAGTAGGAAGAGAAGCAATCCCATTTGAATGATCATTCATATTTATATTAAATCAAGCTACACAAAACAATAACTAATAATATATAAGCATATTAGTTAATATTATAATTGATCACCTTAGATTTCAAATATTTTAACAAAATCTAAAAAGATGATTGATAGATTGATCTAGAAATACCTAGTGCATAATGAGAGGGGTCTTTTTCTATGGAAAAAGAAAGGTTGAATATTTAGGTAGTTGCTTGCCTCTACTCTTAGACAATTAGTTCCCACAATAGCCACCAAAACCTTCTTATCCAACATGTCTCATGGATGCTACTCCTAAAATTAGTCCTTAATTAAAGAAAAAACAATCAAAAAATTACAAAAGAGGTATGTTGGTTGGTAATTCACCACTTTTTATATCATTTTAAATGGCATATTTATGTTTTCTCCTCTCTTGTTCCTTTTCTCCTTGTTCTTTTAGAAATTATAACTACATGAATCCACATACTTTTATAATTTAAATCATTATTTCCTATTTATAAATTTCTATACATTGACTGGAATCATACTTGAATCTTTTTAATTTTATTGAAAGTGTTTTTGGACCAAGAAAACATCATCATTATTAGCATGTAACAATCTTACACATAGTTTGAAAGTATAGAACTCTTGCCAATCCTTATTAATGTCACATGACCAAATCACAATTGGTTTTGACTAGAGAAGCTCAAATAATTGAATATTAAATATGTAAATTCATTTTTTGATAGCTTAGAGTGCTTGTACACTGTTAGTATAAGAGTTTCTGGAGCCATTTTAAGGTAGTTCATTCAGTTGTATCACTAACAATAAAATACCCCAAAATGCTTAGCAAAAAGTCCATTCATTCTCAAACTTTTCCCTTAGGTGGTAAAATCCAAATCCTTGTCAAATTCATTGGTGATAACTTTTTACAATGCCTCACAATACCTTATAATTTTATCATAAACTCATCTTCCAGCGATATAATTAGAGTGATTTCATAAATTTAAAGCAAACTAATATAAGGTAGCTTAATCTATATTTAAAAAAATGTAAATAGTGGTCAAGGTTCTAAGTGGGCCCCTTCAATCCTCATTGCCACATATTGTGTTGAAAAATTTGCAAATCGAAAATGTTTAAACATAATTAGATGTTGACCTCATCTATATACATCACAACATTGATTAAATTCTTCATAGGAAAACTATTCTAGCGGGTCTTTTAAAATTGTGTTGGTTTTTGAAAAAGAAAGTGGCTTGTTAAAGTAATAAATATAGTATAAAAAATAATTAATTTTAGTCCATAACTAATCTATGTAAAGATAGTTGTGCTTACTATCATGATTTTATGAATATGTTCAATGCACCTCTCCAAAAAACAAATGGCTCTCAAACTTTATATGTTGCATATTGACAAATTTAAAAGTAATGATTAAATAATAGTACTTTGTTATTGACCAGTCACATACATTGATTTTATTTTAACAAAGTAAACATTTGATTTATAATATAAATATGTTAATTTGTTAACCAAAAAGTTTCAAAAAAATAAAAATTAAGTAATTTATTACTAAAGATTAAACTTTTTGATTTCTTATTGCAAAATTTAGATAAAATGCGTCACAAGAATAATCAATATTGCTATTTCCTTTTCGATAGCTTAGAGTGCTTGTATATTGTTAGTATAAGAGTTTTTGGAGTCACTTTAAGGTAGTTCATTCAATTATAACACTAGTCATTGTTAAACAAAGGCTTCATAAAAATATCTGCAATATGTTCCTTTGTAGATACGTACTCCAATTTGACTTCTTTCTCATTCACCTTCTCTCTCAAGAAATGAAACTTGATCGATGTATGCTTTGTTTTGGAATGCAATACCAGATTCTTTGAAATATTGATAACACTTGAATTATCATAGTATATAGCAATAGGCTCATCATAAATAACTCCTATATCCTTCAACATTTGCTTCATCCAAATTACCTGAGTACAATTGCTATCAACAACAATGTATTCAGCCTCTGCAGTAGATAAAGAAATAGTATTCTACTTCTTACTTGCCACAAGACCAAATTCTTACCCAAAAAGAATGCACCGCCAGTAGTACTCTTTCAATGTTAGGACCCAGAGGCAACTGAGAGGGTTGGGGGTGGGGGGGGTGTGAATCAGTTGTCTAATAATTTCATCCCAAATATAACTTAATAAAACTTGATACTTAATACCGGTAAACCAAACTTAATGTCGGTTAACATATTAACAGTTAATATTAATACCGGTGAAGCTTAAAGCATGAAACATAAAGAGAAACAACATCCACAACACATAACATAGAGATTTGCACATGGAAACCCTGTAAGGGGAAAAACCACGATGGGAAACCTTACCCACAATCAGATGATACTAATGCAGATAGTATGTGTGTACAAATGGGTTCTGCACATGCAGAAAGGCCAACTGCCTAGAGCTCACTGCTCAAACACAAGATGGGAGTCTCACTAACTACAATTGGATGATTAAATCCAATGATAATGTACTGCTCAAAATAGCATCTCCAATGTTGGATTTAGTACCAATTAAGCTCTGATTATCTCCTTCAAACCTTCCTTGAATCTTCAAATGATGTCTACGTGAGTAGCTCTGCTTATATTCACATATACCAAATATCACAACCTTACCACACCATATTACCTTACATTACATAGTCTAACAAATGAGATCTTACATATATACCAAAACCTAAGACCAAATGTGTAGGTCGGATCACTAAGAATATTACAATAAAATCAATTACAAATAAGTCAAGATGCGATGCATCATGTTGGCTCAACAATAATACCAATTGATTAGACCATCTCCATAACGCGTCATGCTGATCTAGAATAGATAACCCATGTTGGTCCACAACCTAGACCAATTTGCCGATAACAACAACTATGTCAGGTCGATTAGACCAATAATCAAATCAACAAAACCAAGTGTCCAAACCATGTCTTCAACATAACCAAGTGATCTCCAGATGATAACAAGTCATCCTCAATGTCGGTGAACAATATAACCTGTCGGTGAACCAAATATCGGTGACTATGCATAAGTCACTGAACTTGTCGGTGAACATAATCAAAAGATCTCCAGAAGGATAAGTTTTGATAAGTGTTGACATCAATGACAAAACCAATGCAACATATCTATAATACCAACATTCAATCATCAACATCACCTACCCAATCTGTTAGAGTAATCGGGTCTTTACTTGATTAATTAAACAATATTTGTTTAATTCTTTAAGTTCCCTATTATCTCTTTTTACACTTAAGCTAACATTAGGTGCATAATAATTAATTATTTAATTAATTATTATGTGCAAGCCTAGGTTTCTTGACCTATTAGAGGTTAATTTTATTTTCCTTGTATCATTATCACATTACACTTTTGGTGAAGATTGAGCTCTCATCTTTTGAGCATATTTTTATGTGTTTCTGTTTTTCAGATTATTTGCTTCCTTGCTTCTCCTTGTAACAGATTATCCAGCTTGCAGAAGATCTTTAAGCTCTTGTGGGGTTGTATTTCTCAACTCTCACATGGTAACAGAGCTCAGATTTGTAGCTATTTGTTCTTGTTTTTGAGAATTTTTGCATTGGAAACAGATCTGGGGTTTCAGGAAGTTTTTTTGTACTTAGGGATAGGCCTTTTTTTGAGCACTTTGGGCCTAAATGGACCTCACCATCGTGCTCGGAAGGCCCAAAAACCCCTATATTCATATAAAACTTTCCTAGTTTTGACTCTTGAGCAGCTGAGGGTAATTTTTCTCCAAAACCATGTTGTACGACCCTGACACACAAATTGAGAAAAAAATTTCAATTTTTCTTTTTGCCTATTTATGACATGCAAGCTGATTTTTTTATTTTTTTTTAAAAAATCATCAAAAAAAACTAAAAAAAGGTCAAAAGGCGAAAAAGAAAAAAAAAAGGGGTTTCAAATATTTTTTGGGGAATCATTTTTGCATAGGTTTCGAGCCTTGACAGTCTAGTCATCGTATGACGACCGAACCTGTCAGTCCAACCCCCTATCGGCTCCCGCTAGCCTCGGCCCCCGCCGGCCCCGCCTGCCCAGTCCCTGTCAGCCCCCGTCGGCACCCGCCGACCCTCCAACCAGCTCCGTCGCTGCCCGACCCAGCCAGTGTCGCTACCCCCGCCTCGCCAGCTTCGCCACCGCCCAACCACCTCCTCCACAACCTTTCCACTCCGCTGCTCCTCCCCAAAGCGTCGTTGGAGCACCACTGGAGCGTCGTTCGTGCGCCACCACCTCCTGGCTTCTCCATCGAACCACCACCCTATTGCCTTTTTGAGGGGGGGTTCATTTTTTGGTTATATCTTGAGCATCTAGAGTCATTTTTTGGAAAACGAATAGGCGTCAAAAAGATGGTTTCGAGTCAGACCTCGTGGTATTGGATTTTGTTTTTCAAATCTGTTGTTTGACTGTACTTTTTTCTAGTCAAAGTCGGACCTCTTTTCTGCACTTTTGGGGCCGTAGATTGGGCAAATGGACTCCGTTTTTCGAAAACGAATAGATGTTAGCTCTCAGTATGATCTATTCAAATATGTGATCTTATTTCTTAGAATTTTTATTAGGTACATGAGATTTCAGTTTGAATTTTTTTTGCCTATGCACTACTTGCTTCTCATCAGTATGTACTAGGGTTTGGGTTTATCTATTGTGGGGGGGTGCTTTTTTCTTGCTTTATGTCATTTATATCAGAAATCAAGAACACCAAAACTCTCAAAACAAACAAACCCTTCTGCATCTTTTGTCTATTCTAAAAGATCACATAATTAAAAAAACCAACAAGCAGGTGCGGGTGTAGAGTTTTTTCATGGCAGATCCTTCAGTTGAGTTGTTGACTTCACACAACTATCACACCTGG
Source organism: Cryptomeria japonica (assembly GCF_030272615.1). Classification (NCBI taxonomy): domain Eukaryota; kingdom Viridiplantae; phylum Streptophyta; class Pinopsida; order Cupressales; family Cupressaceae; genus Cryptomeria; species Cryptomeria japonica. The sequence continues at coordinate 592,928,005 of NC_081413.1, read as the reverse complement.
AAGCCCCACATCACGAGGCTTCTCTGGGTATGAGGGTTGTGGTCTTGTTTGGATGAGGTTCAACCTCTCTTGCAGTGTCCTTATGAGCTTCTTCAGCACAGAAACGAGATGGATGAGGCCATGGGTTTGCTCTCTTTGCATGTCTCTGACAGTCTTATGTTTCACCTTGATGAGTTGCTCACTCTTCAGGCTATGTGGTTGAAGTTTGAGTCTCTCTTTGGGAGGGTGAATGAGATTCAGGCATTACAAATTGAGGCAGAGTTGGTTTCTTTGTCACCTGATTCCTTTCCCACCATTGAGGATTTTTTGAACAAGTTCAAGACTACCAAATCTGTTCTTCAGGGATGTGGCAAGACCAAGACAGACACAGAGTGCATTCACTTGATTCTTTCAAAGCTTCGGGGTCATTTTCAATTTTTTGCCTCTGCTTTCTACTCCACCATGGATGGCTTGGGTGCTCATTTCACCATGCCTACCTTTGACATTTTTGTGAGCATCTGTCTCGTGAGCAGTCTCATCTTTCTCAACTGGATATGCTCACAGGATCCAAAAACAATGCATTGGTTGCTCAGTCCTCTAAGGAGAAACAAAAGAAAAAACTGAAGCCAAAAAAGCCTTCTACAGGTAGTGAGCATCCCTCCAAGCCTGCTCCTAAGTCTGATTATAAACTACCATTTCCTCTAAAACATGGGAAATCTTCACAGTCTGGTGAGTCTTCCTCCAAGACTAAGAAGAAATCAGGAGACACTTGTAGTTTTTGTGGCAAGGAAGGACATCCAGTTTCCAAGTGTTGGAAACACTTAGAGGCTTTAGAGGAAGCCATGCAGCAGCATCATATCTCCTCACTTCAGGCGTCTTCTCCTTCCACAGGGAAAGGTCATGCTCTCACTGCTCGAGCTTTGACCTATGGGTCCACATGGATACTTGATTCTAGTGCTTCTCACCATATGACTCACACTCAACAATTGGTTACTTCTCTTGCCTCTTGTGGTACTTCACATATTGCAGTGGGTGACTCAGTTCAGCTTTCAGTCTTGGGTTCAAGTTCTGTCTCTTTGGATGGGGGTACTCTATAGGATGTTCTGGTTGTCCCTGACATCTTGACGAACCTCCTATCCATTTATCAAATTTGTCATTCTGGCTCTGGTAAGACAGTTGAGTTCTCACCATATGACGTGGTTATTCAGGACCTCCATGACTCTGATTTGGTTGTGGCTACTGGGAGTGTGGATACTGCATCTCATCTGTAAAAAATTGATGGATTTGAGCCCTTTGCGGGTGTAGGTTCATCTCTTATAGAACATGCAGATTCAGTGAGTAAGCTTTGGCATGAGCGCTTGGGCCATGTCAATTACAGATATCTTTAGCAAATGAGTACACAGGCACTTGTTCTTGGGCTCCCATAGATTTCCTGCACTGATGGTGTTTGTCATGGTTGTGTGCTTGGTAAGCATCACAGAGATCCCTTTCCGAAGGGAAGAGCCTCTCATGCTTTGGTGCCCTTGGAGTTGATTCACAATGATCTCATGTCATTTCCCACTCCTTTTTCTGGGGCCAAGTATGTACTCACTTTTATTGATGATTTCTCTAAACGAACATGGGTGTACTTTCTTAAGTACAAGTCTGATGTCTTTGATTCATTTCAAATCTTCAAGACATTTGTAGAGAAGCAATCTAGTTGTTCTATTCAGCGGATACATACAGATAATGGGGGGGAGTATGTGAATCAAGCTTTCAAAGATTTTTTTACTAAGCATGGTTTGCAGCATCAGTTTACTGTTCCCTACACCCCTCTGCAGAATGGTGTCGTTGAGCGTAAGAACAGAACTTTATGGGAGGTGGCAAATTGTATGATTCAGTCCAGGTCCATGGATTCGTCTTTTTGGGCTGAGGCAGTTAATTGTGTCAACTATATTTAGAATCGGATGCCTCAAAAGGCTATTCGACATATGACTCCTAAGGAGGCTTGGTCTCATGACAACCTGATGTTTCTTTTTTCTGAGTATTTGGCAGTGAGGCATGAGCTTTTATTCTTGATGCTTAGAGGAAAGCCATGGAGCGGAAGAGTCGACCCCTCATTTTTGTTGGCTACCCGTGAGGATGTTAAGGCGTACAAGTTGTTTGATCCTGATTCCAGAGAGGTCCTGTTTCAATAGGATGTTCAGTTTGATGAGCGCCTTCCCATAGTGGATACTTGACTCTAGTGTCTACTCCTCTGCCTACTCCTTCCACTGCATCTCTTTAGGATTATTTTGAGGATGATTCTGATGATGGTGTTAATGATCCACCATCCCCACCTCCACATGTTCCACCTCAGATGCCCAAGTGGGCTCACTTTATTGTTGAGGCGGTAGGTTCTATGGCTGGTGATCCTTCAAATACTCATCGCACCCGTTCTCATACTGTGGGTTTTAGTATTTTGAGTCATGCCATTTCAGATGATCCTAAGAATTTTTCAGAGGATACAAGACACCCTAAGTGGGATTGTACTATGGAGGAAGAGTATTCTTCTTTAATGAGGAATCATACTTGGGATCTTTGTCCTCTTCCTAAGGGCAGAAAGATGGTTAGGTGCCGCTGGTTGTATCGCACTAAGTATGTTGTTGATGGTTCCATTGATAAGTACAAAACATGTCTTGTTGTGAAGGGTTTCTCATAGGTTGAAGGTATTGATTACTCCGAGACTTTTGCCCCTGTCGCCAAGATGAACTCTATTCACTTTGTACTATCTCTTGCAGCTTCTCAGGGATGACCTATTTTTCAGATGGATGTGAAGAGTGCCTTCTTGCATGGGGACCTCCAGGAGGAAATCTACATGGAGCAGCCTCAGGGATTTGTGCAGGACAGTTCTTTGGTTTGCAAACTTAGGCGTTCATTGTATGGTCTCAAACAGGGCCCTCGGGCTTGGTATGAGAAGATGGATTCTTTCTTGCTCTCCACTGATTTCACCCACAATTATTATGATCACACAGTGTATATTCAACTTCTTGAGGGTGAGATCTTGATTCTTGTGCTCTATGTTGATGATCTCCTCATCACAGGTAGCTCATCCTCTATGATTCAACATATGCAGCGAGCCTTGATGGACTAGTTTGAGATGACAGACCTTGGTCTTCTGCACTATTTCCTTGGTCTTCAGGTGATTCATTCTTCTGATGGGATCTACATTTACCAGTAGAAGTATGCTCTTGAAATACTTTGGCGCTTTGGTATGCTTGATTGCAAGCCTGCTCCCACTCCTTTTCAGTCAGGGGTTGTTTTGATTCCTACTTGTCCTACTCCTTCAGTAGATTCTACACTTTACAGGCAGTTGGTTGGCAGTTTGTTGTACTTGACTCACACCCGCCCTGATCTTTCTGTAGACGTATAAAAATGACCGTATTCCTAAATGAATATTCAATATTCATTTTATTTGCATTCCTCTATTTAGTTAAATCTAATTTAATTAAATCATCCACATTCTTCTATTTAATTAAATAAATTATTCAATTTATTTAGTTAAATTCACTTAAGCCCTTTACATACATTTCATTGAATATATCATTTTATTTAATTAAATCTCTTCTTCTTACTTTTTAATTAAATTTACATTTAATTAATAGTTTACTCCAAATTGAATAAATCTAATTTATTTAATTTCTCAACTTGCAACCAAATTGAAATAAAGCAATTTATTTTAATTTTCCATCACCCACTTGCATTTTCCTACATCTCCCACTTGCATCCTAAACCCTATTCCTGATTTCTTCTAGAATCCATCTAATCCTAATCAATTAACCCAAACCCATCCATTATCCCTTTTTCCCTAAATTTGAGGAGGTCACTTCTCAAAATTGGAGTAAAGTCTTCTAAAAGCATTAAAGCCTTTATCCATTCAACAAGCTAACTTGTTGAATACCCCCAAATTTGGAAGGACTCTTACAAATTTGTCCCCAAAGTCTTCAAACTATTGATGGTTAACGAACCCTTAGTGGAATGGACTTTTTGCCTAACTTAACCTCCATCTAACCTAGGGGTCTCATCAAGCATTCATTGCTTTGACCATGGTTATCCCTTTAACCTTTGCACAAGAGTTTATCCGTTGGGTAAAAGCTTTATCCATTGGATAACCCTAACCTAACCTTAACCCTTACCTTCTAAGGTAACCATGAGGTCTTCTCAAGCATTTAATGCTTCTTACATCTCCTCCCAAGCAGTCTCTTGTTGACAATTGTCACCATTTCATTGGTGAGAATTGCAAACATGGATTGATTAACTTACAAATCCTGACCCTTGATTAACTCCTTCAATCTTGACCATCCATTGCCCTATTTTCACTATAAATAGAGCTCTCATTCCTCCATTTTAAGGATCCATGCAAGATTTTAGTATCTCATTAATGCTCAAATTTATCAACACATCTAGCTTCTCTTTTGATAGGAATTAATCTAATAAGCATTTTAGGCTATTTCCTTTATCATCATTAACTAGTATATCATGTTAGGATAGTATTGCTACTAATCTTGTCATCTTATAATCTAGTTTATTGCATTTGTAGAATCATGCATAGATAGGATGCATTTCATATTTAAATCAATCAAAAGCATCCCTCATTCTTGCATTCATCATCCCTAAGCTACTTTTTTCAGTGATCTGAGAGCAAAAGAATTGGCTTGAGGGATCTTGTGAGATAGAGAACCATGGAACCAACCTTGGGAAGCTAAGTCATCCTTCATGACTCCATAACTTGCACCAAGAAGTCATGTGGGTGTGTGAGCAAGCCTCTTTGAGACCACATTTTCACATTTTGGGTTTCATCAACTGGCTTTTCCCACACACATTTATGGTGCCCATCGTGGGGCTCAAACCCACGAGCCCATTAATCAAATCGGTTTTTTAAAATAATCACTTTTGCATGTACATGGGAAATAGGAATCAACGCGTAGGGAACATCCTTTAGCGCATCTGGTTAATCTTCCAGCGCATTTGGTTCACTGTTTAGCATGTGGGACTCATTCCCTAGCGCGTAGATACCATATCTTAGCGCATCATCTTTCTAACATTTTCCTATAGGTCTCGGCGCGAGAGAATAACAAGGCAGCGCATTCGGAAAACAGTTCAGCACATCGGGTCTGTCCGATAGTGCATCCCAACTATCTTGTAGCGCGTATAGTCTGTTCTATAGCACATCACAGACAGAGGAAAAATTAAAAATTGTAACCGAATGTGAAATTAGACTTGTTGAAGTCCACAAAATCCAAAGATTTTTCTAACTGTTTTATTTGGTATTTTGCAGGTTTTTTTTTTCTGACAGTTTATTGTAGATGGGAGCTTAGTTTTATTTCTAGAATCCTAAAAAGTTTAAATTTTTACTAACTTATTTAAGTTAGTTAGAATTTAGAGTTTTAAAAAAAATTCTTGGTGGATAAAATTGAACTCAGTTTGTTTGGGCTTTAAAAAGAACCACAAAACAATCCTTTTTGCTTTTCCTAGGAAGACAAAATCTTCAATTGGGTTTTAAAAAAAACAAAAAACAATTTTTCAAGTTTTGAAATCAAAAGGGCTTAAAAAGAACTTCACCATCCTTTGGTGCATAAAAGGATCCATTCTTAGTTTTAGCAAAGTAAAGAATCACACAAGTCCAAAAGTCATTTGCAACTAAAGAGGGAAAATCTTCCCCTTTTCAAATCAATTTATTTTGTTGATCGAACATCGCATTTATTTTGTTGACCAAGTTCCTTTTCAATAGATCAGAAAATCATTGCCTCGAAAGGATAAAATAAACACCATGAATTCATGGAGCAACATCTCCATATAGAGTTAGCAAATCATTGCTTTGAAAGGCTAAAAAGAACTTGTGTGCTTTGTCTCGAAAGTGGAAGGTATATGCTCTCCCCTTAACTGGGTGATCAAAAAGCCAAACCATTCTTAAAGCTTTCTTTACTTCAAGCAATAAATCATTTAGTAGGCTTGCCTTCCCGAGGGGTTGAAAAACTTTTAAAGCCATTTTTGGTCGGTGTGAAGGGAACGACCTAAGTGGGAAACAGCTTTGAAGCCAAGTGTTCCAACCCACTATAATCAAAAGTGGAAAGTGACGCAAGTCTTTTTCAACGGTTGCGCACAGCGATTAGCCTTCCCCCAGTATCCTTGAGATACGTAAAGCCTTTGTTCTAAAGTTTGGGAAGCCTCCTGAGGGAGTTTATCACTAACGGCCGAATGGGAAGCTTGATAACTACTCAATTGTGAAGTAATTCACTTTGAGTTAATTTCTGGTAAAAGGAAAAAAACAGGCAGCCCCTATGGGGTGACACGGTTGCTTGAGCTGACAGATTATCGAGACTAGTGGGCTATGATATTGCTTATGACCCTTGAATAAAGAGTCTGACTGAAGTGCATGTTTTATCTAAACCTGTCAAAACATTAAGGATTCAAACACATTCTCGCAGAACATACACTTATTGTTTAGATTAGGTAAAATGGTTGTCTCTTTGGTGTTGTGTCTTCATTTGTTACTCTAGAAAATCATCTATCATCGCTGAAAACTCAAAACAAAATTCCAAAAATCACAGAAAAGCAACCAAGTCAAACTATGAGGGCAGTTTAGTGCATAAGAGCAATATCTTAGCGCGTGGAAACCATTTTTTAGCGCATTAGACCTTTCTCTTAGCACATTAAGGCTTAGCGTTAGCGCTTCACCAAAGACCAAAACTAGCAGTTTCAAATAGCACATTTTGAAAACAGTTTAGCGCATTGAAGCATCAACTTAGTGCATGGAAACCAAACCTTAGCGCATAGGGTTAACAGTTAGCACATTGGTGGCCCATATTGGCGCATAGCGTTTTTGAACTGAGACAAAATATAATTTACCAGTTAGCGCGTCATAGGGGGCAGCGTAACGCGTGGAGTCTTTTCTCTAGCACGTTGAGAATTTTCTATATCACATTGCGTCTCTGCTATAGCGCATAGCCAAAACCAGAAAAACAGGGGGCAAAATAGAGGTCATTTTTTAAAATTTTAAAACAATTTTAGAAGCTTTCCTTCCTCAACCTGAACTTCATCAAATAGAAAACCAAAAACAGAGTATCAAAAACTATTTCCAAAGCAAGTTTTTCATCGAACAAAGTTGTCTAAAATCTAAGACTGGTCACAAGATAACACATCTCTCCTATCAAAATTGGGAACATCATCACAAGTAACAAACAGGTCCTTCAATCAAACGGATTTATATCCCAAAACACACTTGTTTTAAAACTCCAAGTTGTCAAATCGAGTTTCCATATCGGGAAACCTCGTATTCCATATCATTTGACCCACTTTGTCGTGGGGGGGCATCTAAACCTTCATTTTGATAAAGTAAAACTTGAGTTTCCAAAACAAGCTAAACTAAATCCAAAACAAATCAAAGGAAACCATTGATCGCTTGTGCATGACTAATCCTCATATTTTGAAAAGAAAGAATATTTATCATAACACTAAGTTGAAGAAACAACAACCGAGTTCTTCGAAACTTGCCAAATGAAATAAATTTGTATACATCAATCGCCAACTCTTCAAATCTCATCGCACATTGCTTCATCATATGCGCTTGTATCTTCAAGTCAAAACAAATGAATTTGACAAAGAACCTAATGCCCTCCTAAATGGCACAAATAGTTAGTTTAAGATCAAACAACACAAAACACACAAAACATTAGCGTTAGTCAATCAAAAACTAAAACATATGAAGGCATTCCAAGAGAGACACTAAAAACATGCTAATGAATCTAACTAAAGAAGTAAAGACAATGAGACATCTCCAACTATCTCTTAGCATGAGATTAGCTCCTTCTCCCTTGTTCCTCTCCTCTCCAAGTTCCAAAATAGTGTAGCTCTCAGCAGCTTTTTGCATTATGGATGCTTATGGAAGATTGAGATTGTAATATAGCTCTAAATGTGAAATAAAAAGCTAATGCTAATGCTAAAATGATATATTTTAACCAAAAGACAAAAGATTAGATTGTTTATGCTAAAAAGGCTCTCTAAAATGTCTATAGCTTAGATGCATACAAGTTTTTCAGGATCTGGATTATGAAGGAATGGGATCTATTTATAGAAAAAATGGAGCAATGGGTGGTTGAGATTGAGCAATCTCAACAAGGGTCAGGATTGAATGATTTCAAATCCATGTGAGGGCTTTCAACCCAATCCCAGGATGACAAGTGTCAATGTGAGATAGGTTGAGAGGAGAGGGAATAAGCATTAAATGCCTGATATGACCTTGGGATTTTGAGTCAAGGTTGGTTGAATGAATAAACTCTTTATTCAAAGAATAAAGCTTTTATCCAATGGATAAATTCTTGTGCAAATGTGAAATGGATGAATATGGTCAAAACAATAAATGTTTGGGGAGACAAGATTGAAATAACCATAAATGGTTATGTAAGAGCCATAAATGGTCATGTAAGAGCCATTAGTGGTCTTGGAAGACTTTGGGGGTTAATTTGTCGAACACACAAAGCATTAAATGCTTTTCAAAGACTTTGGAGTCTTTGAGAAGTGACTCCATTTTGCTTAGGAATGTGACAATAATTAGGGGATGGATTAGACTAATTAGGAAGGGGTTAGAAGAATCTAGAAGGGGATTAGGTTTGCAAGTAGATTTGGTGGGTGGGGGAAAATAGGATTTTATTAAAATAAAAATTCATTTATTTCAATAAATGTGTGCAAGTTGCATTTGTAGGAAAATGCAAGTGGGGGGGGTTTTAAAATGATTTAAATAAATGTTAATTTATTTAAAAGAGGAAAAGGGGGATTTTAATTAAATAAATTGATTTTATTTATTTAATTGATTGAAATTTGATTTAATGAATTAATTAAAATAAATTGAGTAATTTATTTAATTAATAGAAGAATGTTTGGGGATGAATTAATTAAATATTTATTTAATTAATTGATGGCTAGTGGATTTTTAATCAAATAAATACGAAATATTCATTTAATTAAAATGGACAGATTTACGTGACTACATTTGCCCCTCTTTGAGACGGTGCGGTTTATCGCGTTGTTTCAAAGAAAGAAAAAAATAGGTGTGAAGAAATGCCCCATAAAATGTAAATTTAATGGGTGGTATGCCCCCTCGAGAGATGGGCCGAAAAATTTTGAAAAATCGGGCGATCTCTCGAAAAAGAATGAAAATTAGCAGGATGGTAGAAGAGAAGAAGTTAGGTATACTGGTGGAAAATAGAAGAAATTGGGGGAAACATGGAGAAATGGGGGGCTCGGGAAGTTCACGGGGACCACGGCGATGAGCGGGGCGAAGTTATGGTGACGACGGGAGGGTATAAATGGGGTGAAAGGGGTGAAAATAGGATCATTTGTGACCGCGACCAGTTGAAAATGAGAGCTCTGACAGTGACATTTGGAGGAGCAAGGAGGAGCGACGATGCCGTTTTCAATCACCGAGCACCGATTCGAGCGAGTCCGACGGTTCCAGCGCCCAGCCGACTACGGACCAGTGGTACGCAAATTCGAAAACTCACTTTTCAAGCATTTTTAATATGTTTTTAGCTGAGTCAAAGTCAAGTCGGAGCAAAGGCGCTGGAACAATGGTTTTAGCGCTTTTGCTCCATGAATTAGCGCTATTGTACCGCAATAGCGCTATTGGAGGCTAGTTTGAGCGCTTTTGCATGCATTAGCGCTAATGCATACAAGTTTGAGCGCTTTTGACAAATCAGCGCTATCGTAGGGTTAATTGAGCGCTATTGACCCTTAATAGCGCTACTGTATAGGGGATTGAGCGCTTTTGTTTTTGTAGCGCTATTGTAGAGCTTTTTGAGCGCTTTTGATGTTGTTGTAGCGCTATTGATGTTGTTGTAGCGCTAGTGATGTTGTTGTAGCGCTATTGATGTTGAACTAGCGCTATTGTAGATAAAATAGCGCTTTTGCCTTAAGATAACGAGATGCCCCAGTGTCGGACAAAATAAATCTCCTGATGCCTAACGATTGATGGATGGCGAGGTGAAGTGGGAGTTGTTTTGAACCATAGCAACCCGATGAGACTTAGGTCATTTGTTAGAATAAATGCCTGTTGAAGTCTAGGCGGCCATGATTGCTTACCTGTTGAGACCCGAAGATACTTGATCAAAGTATCTGATGATAGTCTAGGTTTAAACTTAAGAAAGTTTGATAACAAAACAACTGATGGTGATTGTGATGAATGTCGATGTGCAGGAGGATCTGCGCGTGTTGCAGTTACGCGAGCACCGCCCCGCGACACAGGGATTGCGAGATCGGTTGACATAGATAGAGATAGACTGTATTGCAACTACGGGTCTGTACGAGGTGATGCACATGCCCGTGATTCGGATGAATCACGGCCTGATTATAGCCTTGGCAGAGCGATGGCACAGTGAGACGTGCACGTTTCATCTAGCCCAGGGAGAGATGACGGTGACCTTAGAGGATGTGTGGCGTATCCTTCAGATTCCGATTCAGGGGGAGCTGGTGACATATGATAGATCCTGGGGGACGGTGTCTTGTCAGAAGATTTTTGAGGAGGACGTATACATTGATGATGGCTCGATCGCATGGGAGGATATAGCGGCACTATATGAGCCCCTTCCAGCAGTGTTGTCAGGGATCGTGGGAGGACTTCTGTGTCCAGACAGACGATCACATGGATTGGCGGTGGGATGGGGACAGGTGATAGAGATGATGATGACTGAGGGGACCCGATTTGCATGGGGGTCGTGCGTGCTAGCGCACATGTATCAGGAGCTACACGAGGTAGTGTACAGGGGGAGAGGTTCTCTTGCAGTGGGCATGACGCTGCTGTATGTGTGGGCATGGGAGCACTTACCAGTGACTCGACCAGTGAGTCTCAGATTCCGAGCCGTGGACCAGCCATACATGTTTATGTACAGTGGCATGATGAGTCAGCCCCACTTGGGGAAGTTAGAGTGGTGGCGGCGGGCATTGGATGACCTGGATGCAGTGATCTGGCGGCCATACTTGGAGTGTGAGCCATGGGAGGATGATGCAGAGGCACTACCGTATTGCTTCATGACCCGATTCCTCATTGGGAGGATCGCTTATCATGTGGAGAGACAGGTGCCAGGACGGGTGATGAGGCAGTTTGGGCGGCAGCAGGGACTGCCTAGCGGATTAGGGGAGTATGCACGGGTGATTCGGGAGCGGTATGCATGGGGTCCAGTGCTACCGTATGATCAGGCACTAGTAGAGTTTCGGACACTCCAGGCGAGGCCATGGGACTTACGACCGAGGGTCGTTGATGCAGGGGTGACAGCGGAGTATACACAGTATCGGGCGGCGCACCCAATCCTACGGATATCAGACCCGGCAGAGCCGATCCCAGCCTTTGAGGATGAGAGGGGACGGGGACGAGGACGGAGAGCAGGAGGTCGAGGAGGAGGAGGAGGTGGAGATGGAGGTGGCGGAGGAGATGGAGGGGGCAGAGGAGGTGGGGGAGGAGGAGATGGAGGAGGAGGTGGAGGAGGTTTGGGGATGCCGAGGCAGCGGAGAGGGAGAGGTGGACTACCTCTTCAGATATCACAAGGACCTTTGATGCAGGGAGGAGTGCAGCTGAGTGGGAGGGGGATGGAGAGAGAGATCCCGATGGATACAGGTGCAGGGGAGGGTGGTGCAGGGGAGGGACCTAGTGGAGGGGGTGACACAGGTGCGGCAGCGATGGACATGGGAGAGGGAGCTATTGGGGATCTGCGGGAGCATATGATAGGTTATTTGCAGACCCGGATAGAGAGATTAGAGGAGGAGTTAGCAACTAGGGATGTGCAGCTATTTGCACATGAGTCAGAGCTGACGGTGGTGCTGCGGGAGAGAGATACTGCAGTGGAGAGATTGGCGGAGCTGCAGGAGAGAGTCCGAGCTGGAGTAGGAGCACTGGGGCCTTCAGGGGATGTTATGAGGCAGTTTGGGCGAGCACAGGCTGAGATAGAGTATTGGCGAGGTTTATATGAGCAGGTGGTGCCACTCAGTCAGCGAGCTCTCAGTTATACCCAGATGCGGCATACGAGATCAGAGTGATCACAGAGGATGCAGAGCAGTGGGGGAGTGATGGGTCCTTTGAGGCGGGAGAGATCAGGAGATGCCGGAGGGAGTGGGGGTTCGATGAGGCCTCCACGGAGAGATGGATCAGGTGGGGCCAGTACCAGTGGTGGAGTAGGTAGGGGTGGTGCAGGTACAGCATCTGGCCAGAGTGGCATTTGAGAGAGCGTTTTTGCATACATGTATTGTATCATTTGTCTATTGATGGACTGTATCTTGGATGGCTCTTTGGTAGCCGATTTTTGTAGACTTCATTGTACTCTGATATATGAGATGATATATATGAGGAGATCCCATATTGTGATAATTATGCATGTGATGATGTATGGATGTTTATGCATGATGATGATTTATTGCTTAGATGTATATGTGTACATGTATGCATTTGATGAGATGTTTCTTTTATGCATGTTTTTATGATGATGTATGATGTTGGATGCTGACATATGAATGCAGGTTTATATATATATGATGTATTTGATTTGTGATGCAATGCTTTATGTATGGAATGCCATGATGATATATGCTTATGCTGTGATGAATGAACAGGATTTTTGATGTTTCCTATTGCGATGCAATGATAAGATGATTTATGTGACGATGTTTGAATGAATGATGTTATGTATGAATATGCATCTAGATGTGTTTTTAGATGAATGTAATATGGATAAACAAAATGCGAAGTACAAATGTTTATATGATGATGTGTTTTAAATGAATGCATACGGATAAACAAATGTAAAGTACAAATGTTTATATGATGATGCCTAAAATGAATGCAGATGGATAAACAAATGTAAAGTACAGATGTTTATATGATGATGTGTTTTATGAATGCATACGGATAAACAAATGTAAAGTACAAGTGTTTATATGATAATGTGTTTTAAATGAATGCATACGTAAAATGGATATATGAAATGGTATGAACCAATGTTTTGTAAACAAATGGTCTTATGAATCTAAAATGCATTTAAAATATGTTTGTAAGTACAAATGATAATGGGATGATACTATAACTAATATTTGTAATAACTGCACCTTAATGCAATTAAAAAGAGGATAATGAATGCGATGTGAAATGAATCCTAAAATGAGCATAAGAAAATACTTTAATAACTGGATGAATAAATGCAATGTTTTAATTTATGAATGTATGCAATGATAAATGATAAGGGATAGTGAAATGATGATGGATAATTGACACTAAATGAATGCCTAATAAAATGGTCTAAAATAATCAAAGACAATTTGATCCTATGGATGAATCTAATTATTTATGATTAATGCAATGATGCAACTAAATGTTAGGATGATATGATCATGAGGAATGCAAGATTTGTAAGACTTTGCATGATGCATTGATGATGTATCAGAGTACTCGATCATGATTGTATCCAAGACCAGCTTAATTTTCTCATTTTTGCATATAAAACATCTATATGAATAAGTGAACAGATGGGTGATATGCAACGGAATGCAAGATATAAATAGATGAGGTGAAATGACGATCCATAGTGCTCTATTTTCATCATTGAGCTTTAAAATGTTGGAAGAGAATACAAGCATCTTGACATAATGATTCAAGATGACCAGAGTATTTCTTACATGGATTTTGATATAGCAAGTTAATACAAGCAACTTGATATAATGGATCAAGTTGACCAGAGTATTGCTTGCGGAACAGACAAGGATTATCTCCTTTCATGCATGACTTGGATCGTCCTCCTTGATCTTAGGTTGATCATATCCTGAGACAAGTGCATACCATAATAAGAGATAAAACCTTTATCTAGTTTGGAGGAAGAGGAATCAAAGGATGAGCATTGTTTCTGCAAACAAACAGTATATACACATAAAGAATAAAGAATAAGGATCCTTGGTAATGGTTCATGCTCATATGGTCGAGGTATACGCTGTAGTCAGCAAGCCGTAGTGATCTATGATGGCATTTGGCATAAGATCACATAGCTTGGTGAACTTCCCACGTAGACACCATTAGTACATGCCCCAGAACTTCATCGGAAATAATGCGCAAACGATACAAAACAATGCTGAAAGATCCCGATACAGATAAACAAATGAATTACTCACGAATCAACCAAGCATTTGATAGCTTAACATAATTTTCTTGTCAAAGAAAACGTCACTTTTGTCTTTGTTTTGGTAAGGAAGGATGCATCCTTGTTTTTAAAGACAGTTTTTGATTTGTTGGATGTGGATTGTGTGGTCGATTGATAAATGGTCATTGTGTGAGTACTGTGTTAATGTTGGTTTTGCATCTGCTTGAATGAATATGTACAAGGTGTTGCCATGTTTTTGTGTGATATTCGATGGGTTTTCCGATGTTTTTTGGATTTTGTGAAACAATTTTGAATGTTTTTGGTATTTTGAGAGTCATTTTTGAATGTTTTTGATATTTTCTGATGATTGCTTGAATGAAGAACTGAATGAATCATAAGACAATGTAGAATCCACTTCCATCAATAGGTTAAAGGCATTGCCCCCAGTTTTAGACATGACTATGAAAAAGCGGGATGCAAGATGTATGGAGTACTATCATAATTGCAGAGGAATAACAAGCCAGGGTTGATGGATGGATGGATGTATGTATGAAGTAGATGTGATCGCAACAAGTCTGAAAGATAATGGAGCCATAGCCTTTACGAGTGGCGCCTGTTTGCCAGGTTTTCACCACCGTACTTACCCAAGGTGCCACCGGAGTGGTTGTTCACCGTTTGGATGCATGATTTTTCTTTACTTTTTTGAATGTTTTAGTATTTTCTTCAGGACATTTTGCTGAATGTTTTTGGTATTTTTCTGATATGTAGGGGAGCCTGAGGCTCTGTACACCTTAGGTGTAAAACCTTTTGAGGTGCATGCTGTTGATTGGATCTGCAAGTGATTCTCCTTCTGATGTAGCCAACTGATATGCCCCAGACCCGAATACAGCAGTGACAACATATGGGCCCAGCCAGTTTGATTCAAACTTGCCTTGATGTTCTCTGTTTGGTTGGTTGCGAGGATTTTCTCGAAGAACAAGATCACCTACCTCAAATGTATGAGATCTAACTCGGTGATTGTAGCTTCTACTCATGCGCTGCTGATAGGCTTTGAGGTGATTGTATGCAGCTTGTCGCTTCTCATCAAGTAACTCTAAGTCCTGAAGACGTGAGACTCTGTATGCTTCATCATCGATGAGATTATGCAAGGAAACTCGTAATGATGGTATCTCAACCTCAATAGGTAAGATAGCTTCTGCACCATAGACCAATGAATAAGGAGTTGCACCTGTAGGGGTTCGAATGCTAGTTCGATATGCCCATAGCGCTGGATTCAATTGAACATGCCAATCACGACCGACATCATTGACTGTCTTCTTTAGGATTCTTAATATGTTTTTATTGGATGCTTCGGCCTGACCATTGCCTTGTGGGTAGTAGGGGGTGGAAAAGTGATGTTGGATATGAAATTTCTCACAAAGCTCACGGACATCCTGATTTTTGAAAGGAAGACCATTATCTGTGATGATGGACATGGGCACACCATACCGGCAGATGATGTAGTTGAGGATGAATGAGGCGATCTGCTTGCCGGTGACTTGGGTAAGTGGAACAGCTTCGATCCACTTGGTGAAATATTCGGTGGCGGTAATAATGAATTTATGGCCGTTGGATGAAGATGGATGAATCTTACCCACAAGGTCAAGGCCCCATTGACAAAAAGGCCATGGTGTTGTGATTGGTTGCAGTTCTTGTGCGGGTGCATGTATCAGGTCACCATGAATTTGACATTTCTTGCATTTCCTGACAAAGTAGTAGGAATCCTTTTCCATAGATGGCCAATAGTATCCAGCTCGCATGATCTTCTTGGCTAGTGATGGACCACTTGAGTGAGTCCCGCAAATTCCTTCATGTACCTCTTCCAAAACCTTTGTTATCTCACCTTGTTCCAGACACCGAAGGAGAGTACCATCAAGACTGCGTCGGTATAGGGTTTCGGCAATAATGGTATATCGAGCAGTTTGGCGAATGAAGGTTTTTCGTTGGTTATTCGATTGGTTGGGAGGAAGGGTATGATCGCGAAGATAGGTGTAGAACTCACCGTACCATGGGGATTCAGAACCGACAAGGTGACATATCATGTTGGATTCGGGGATATCATAAGCGGGAATCCAAAGCTGTTCTACCAAGAACTCGTAGCGTGTTGAATTTTGTGGAAGATCTAGTAGAGATGCGATGGTAGCCATAGCATCAGTAGCTCGATTCTGATCTCTTGGTATCTGCTCAAAAGTGATAGTAGTAAATGATGTCTTTAGATTGTCCACCATTTGTTTATATGGCATGAGTTTATCATCCTTGGTCTAATACTCATCTGTTGCTTGTCGAATGACCAGTTGCGAGTCGCCATATACTTGCAGTTCTTGTAATTTCCATTGTATGGCTAATCTGAGTCCCGTGATCAAAGCCTCATACTCTGCTATGTTGTTTGTGCATGGAAATGTGAGCCTGTAAGACTTCGGGATGCTATCACCCTGAGGTGTGATAAACAGAATGCCTGCCCCCGAGCCGTGCCTAGTGTATGAACCATCAAAATATAGTTTCCATGGCTGTGTTCTTGTGATCATGAATATCTCTTCATCTGGAAAATTGGAAATAAGGGGATGATCGCCTATGAGTGGTGCATCGGCCAACTGATCTGCAATAACCTGACCTTTGATAGCTTTACGGTCTATGTACTCAATGTCAAATTCACTTAGAATCATCACCCATTTGGCCAAGCGACCTGTCAATGCTGCTTTGCTGAGTAAATACTTGAGTGGATCAATCTTTGCGATGAGTTGTACCTTGTGTGTCAACAGATAGTGTCGCAATTTAGTGGCTGCTAAGATTACTGCTAGGCAAGCTCGCTCAATAGGTGTGTAATTGAGTTCATAGCCAACCAGTGTGCGAGAGATGTAGTAAACATCACACTCCTTGCCTTCTGCATTATGTTGTGCCAGTAGTACACCCAATGCTGTACTTGTTGCCGAGATATAGAGTAATAATGGTCTACTTGGATCTGGTGGCATCAACAAGGGTGGATTCATGAGATAGTCTTTAAGTGCCTGAAATGCTTGTTGGCATCTGGCATCCCACTGAAAGCGGATGTTCTTGTGTAGCAAGTGTGTGAATGGGTGACACTTATCAGCCAATTGTGCAATGAATCTTCGGATGGATTGAAGCCGCCCTTGTAATGTCCTTATCTGACTGATATTCCTTGGAGGTGGCATGTCCATGATTGCCTTAACCTTTGCTGGATCGACCTCAATACCTTTGCTTGAGACAATGTATCCTAGAAGCTTCCCGGAGGTCACTCCAAAGACACATTTCTTTGGGTTGAGTCGAACATGGTATTGTTCCAGTCTATCAAATATTTGATCTAAGATGTGAAGATGTCCTTCTCTAGTAAGTGATTTTGCTAGTAAATCATCTACATAATCTTCCATCATAGTATGCATCATGTCATGGAAGATGGTGGTCATTGCTCTTTGATAGGTCGCTCCTGCATTCTTTAGACCAAAAGGCATTACATTCCAGCAATATGTGCCCCATGGACATGTGAAGGTTGTCTTATGTTGGTCCTCTGGTGCGATCTTTATTTGATTGTATCCTGAAAAGCCATCCATGAGTGAAAGCATGGCATGTCCTGCTGTCAAATCCACTGTGATGTCAATATTTGGTAGGGGGAAATCATCCTTAGGACAAGCCTTATTTAGATCTCTGAAGTCGGTACAAATGCGGATGCCCCCTTTTGGTTTGCCAACTGGCACGATGTTGGAGATCCATTCTGCATAATCAATTGGTCTAATGAAACCAACATCCAGGAGTTTCTTGAGTTTTGTTTTGACTAGCACTGCAATCTGGGGATGCATCTTACGAAGCTTCTGCTTGACAGGTTTGGCTCCTTCTGCTACGGTGAGGTGATGCATGACTAAATCAGGATCAAGCCCAGACATGTCCGCATATGACCATGCGAAGTTGATCTGACGCTTCTGGAAGAACTCTATGAATTGAGGTTGTTCCTCTGGAGTGAGAAGAGATGCCAGATGTATGATATGAGGGTTTTCAGGAGTCCCCACATTGTATTCTTTGGTTTCCTCGATAAGAATCGTTGATCGTTCCTATTGTGTACTAGCAGGGAGGATGTCAAACCCTTCATCCTCAGGTGCCTCAGAGAGGTTTTCACCATTGGATACGCTCTTTCTTTTTACTTTTGTTGGATCAAACAGTGCCACAGTGTGGTTTTCACTAGAAGATCCATGTTTTAATGTTATATTTTTGCAGCTGAAAAGTTTGGCATCCGCCCTGAAGTATGCTGCGCTATTAAGTTCAATAGCGAATCCAGCTTTGTGATCCCCGCTGGGTAGATTATCCCTTAATTCCAAAAAGTCAATGATAGCCTCATCGTTCTGGAAGAGGTCAAGACATGGGGGATTTGATTGGTTCCATTCGATGAGTTCAAGGTGGATAATGGGCATTACTTCATCGATTAGATTAAGTTCGTTAGAGGTATCAGTGAGGGTTAAGACAGTGTGGTGCAGGTTGTTGATGGTACTCTCCCTGTCAGAATCAGGCGTAGGATGAGACGTAGGGTCTGTGGAAGATGTTTCCAGCTTAGGTACCCAAGTGGTCTTTATCTGTGCTTCTCCGTAAACAGGAATGTCTTTGCGTGGCAGAGGTGGTGATGTGTCTTCCTCATCTGAAGTGTTAAGCTGTACAGAATCAAATTCCCACTCATGTGAGTCGGTCTCTGAATCACTTTCCAGCATCCGATTACTATACCATACTGGGATGTCTTTGGAGTTAAATATTACAGGTGTGATTGGTTGATGTACCTTTGTAGTGATCGGTGCTGCAGAAAGTTTGATGGGGATCAAGGAATCTGATACGGGGAGTATCGGTAATATTGACTCAGTGGTTTCTGCTGGAACTGCTGGTGCCATAGATACTGCTACGGGTTCTGATATAGTTGCTGCTGCTATTGGTGTGATTGATGGGATTACTAGTTCGTTTGGTGGGATGATTGGTATTGTAGATGGTTGTGGTGGGTTTGTGAGCCTCGATGGGGCAGTGGGGATAGTGTTTGATGGTGCTTTAATAATGAAAGGTGTCCTCTTTGCAGTAGGTGGGCAAAATGGTTTGCTAGGTTTTCCTTTGAATCTGAGTTTAGGAAGGATCTCTTTTTCAAAACCTAGGCCTGTATTACCTTTGGGCTTGAATTCCGGCAGCAGAGGTTCATGTCGTCCTTGTTTGCAGTATCCTAAAGCACTCTGACCATCATATCCCATTCGTTGCATAATGAGGAGGCCTTTGCCATATTGTTCCGTAGGAAGTGTAACTTGCGGTTTGTCAGTGGTGATGGGATCTTTATAGATCCAGTCTGCTAGGTCCTCATCTTGTGTTTCTTCCTCTTGACTCTTTCCAAGGACGAAAGGCGTCAAGGCACATGCTGGCGTGACTAGTGGTTGCTGGAGTAACTGCTGTGGCTTACCATGTGTTCTAGGAGAAGTGGGCATTTGTCCCACACAAAAGAGCTGACTCAAGTTGTATTCTCCAGGACCTTCCTCTGCGATCTTCATTTTAAGCTTTTCTTGCTTCGGTATAGTGGTGTGTGAACTGGCAAGAGAGGCAGGATTTATATATGATGTGGAGGAAATGGCTTCTCTATTATTAGGAACAGTAATCTCTGGTTGATGGCTGATATTATGGCAAAATGCAAAGGGATTTGCATCGCCCAGGATTGTGATCTCTGCACCATTATGTGGGAACTTGATGCATTGATGGTAGGTAGATGGAACGGCTTGCATGGCATGTATCCAAGGTCTTCCTAATAATAAATTATATGGCAGAGGAAGGTCCAGAACCTGACAGATGATGTGCTTTACCACAGGGCCCACTCGGATTGGTAGTACCACAGCTCCTTTGGATGAACGCTCTGCATCATCATAGGCCTTGATGGTGATCTTCTTGCGAGGATCCACTGATTCTATTGCATATCCCAATGCTGTGACCAACTGTAGTGTGCAAATGTTTAGGCCTGCTCCATTATCTATCAAGACTCGCTTGATCCTGTGTTGGTTGATAAATCCTTCAATGTGTAGGGAAGCGTTATGCGGTTGTTGGAAGGAGGAGTTGTCACTTTCGGAAAAAGTGAGACAAGGTGATGACTTTAGATTTCCAACCATGGCTTGAAACTGGTCCGTATTTAGGTTTGCAGGGACTGACGCCTCTTGGAGTGCTTCATCCAAGATTGTTTTATGAGATGGTGATAAGCGTAACAGTTCTAAAATGGATATGAGCGCAGGCGTTTTGTCTAATTGTTCCACAAGGTTATATTGCTTCGGGACGTAGGTGGTGCCCTGTGGAGCTGCCTTGATGGTGACTTTGCCACGACGCGTAACAAAATTGCAATTTGAGGTGGGATTTTTGAAGGTTTATAGTTGCAATTTGTTCACTGGCATCATACAGGTGATTTACAGTGTAGTTATACGCCGCCTGCGTATAATCAGTGGTATCAGTGCCTCGCCGGGAAGTGGAAGGACCCCTTTGATCTTGTGATGGAAGTGGATTCTTGAACATCAGATGATCATTATTTGTCATTTTTGGATCATGTCCTTCAATCTCAATTTCTCCTCGATCAATAAGATCTTGAATGAGATCTTTCAATCGGTGACAATTACTTGTCTTGTGTCCTCGTCCTTGATGAAACTCACAGTGTTCAGTATCCTTCCACCATGCCGGTTTGACTTGAGGCTCATAATTTGATAACTTAGGTAGAGTGATCAAATTCTGAGAAATGAGTTGTCGCATCACTATTTCAATGGGTTCCCCTAAGGGAGTGTATGTGCGTTTTTGTTTTTGTGGATGGGGTCTTGGTTCATCATGAGATGTGATGTGACCTTGATTAGGAGGAACATTTGTGTTATTTTGAGGTGGAGGATTTTGTCCTGCAAACCAAACCACAGGTTGTGCATTTTGGACAGTCCGAGCATCCACAACTCCATCATTGACGATGTTCTTATTCTTGTTCCAAAAGTTCAGTTTATCGCTACTGAAGCACGGGCGAGGACCATCTTTGGGTTCATTAAAGATTTTGATGAGTCCTTTTTTGATGAGTGCCCTTTCACATTTTATACCTTTGGTGATCATATCATTAAAAGAATCGGTGTCTTTGACATCCAGGTGAAATTCCATTTCTTCGTTTAAGTTGGAAATGAATATTTCCACTAGTTCTCATTCAGGTAACTGAAGAGAACGTCTACTAGACATTTGGCGCCATCGTTGCAGGAATACTGAGAATAATTCACCTGGTTTTTGTTTGGTGTTGCATAGATCAGCCATGGTGATGTCGCGTTCAATATTATAAGAGTAATGAGATAGGAACTTCTCGATGAGTTCTTCAAATGTTCTTATGCCACCTGGTAGTCGGGAAAACCATGATGTGGTTGTTCCTCCCAAGCTTTGGGGAAAAAGGCGCATTAAGTATGTGTCTTCATATGCGACTTCGAGACAAGCGGAATGAAATTCTCGGACATGATCGCGGGGATCTCCCTTTCCTCTATATTTTTCAAATTTTTTTTTTTTCGAACCCGCGTGGAAAGGGTGGCATATAAATATTCCTATCAAACGGATAGGGACAGATGTCGTTAAGTGAGAATTGATTGGTCTTAACACCACTATGAAGTTGTTGGGCGAGATTCTCGACTTGTTGCCGCAACATCTCCATTTCATTAGGAGGAGGAGGTGGTGGGTTACCTCGAGGGATGTTATATCTGATGGGATCTCTACGCCTTTCCTCCTCATGGCGACTTTGTCTCTCTGATGCTTGTCTTAATTGGGCAAGATCAAAGTCTGAGGGGAGTTTGGCTCCTTCTTGAGCGAGTTTTAAGAAGTGAGCATCTGCATTGTTCCTTAGTATTTCATCAAATAATCTGTTAAAATGAGGGTTATGCTGAACCCTTTCGATTGTTGAAGGAGTGGGTGTACTTGGGTTTTCATCATTCCCATTTCCTCCAAGTGCCTCTTGAAATTCATTGAGGTTGTCCTCTTCTTCCTCAATTTCTATTTCTCGTTGCCTTGATCGTGATCGGGTTTGAGCCATTTTGTTTGCAAGTTTGTTTTTTGAAGTTAATTGAAGATGATGATGAGTTGTTTGATGAAGGATGGATGATTTAGTGGATTGGTGGTATGTAGGTCCCTAGCACTCTAAGGTAGATGTAACCGAAATTCCTTCTTTGAATTGCTTGTTTGTTTTGAGGAGTTTGGATGTGATAAGGTGCAGAGAAATCTGAGATGTGTTACAGATTTAACTACCTAGTAATGAGAGGATTCACTCATGAACTAGTTTTAACCTGCGTAGATGTGTTTCTTAGGATGAGCTTATCCTAGATGTAGAAACAATCTAAAAAGTGATGTGATGTGTTTGATTTCAAGCAATATCTAAAAGAGAATTTGGGACAAGAACCTCTTAATGTTTTGAGAATTTTGGGATGGATTGATGATGAAGTGATGATGTATGAATAAGATGCTGGATTTTTTTGTTTTTTTCAACTTTCAATAAAAACTTTGTGTCACAAATGGAACAAACTCTTCTTCTTCCCTTTCAGGTGTTGGTGGCACTTCTCGAGCTGTGTTGTAGGTGATACAAATGTTTGGGAAGAAATTGGGATTAATCTTTCCTCCTTGATTTTTGTGATAACTCAGAGCTCTATATTGCATAAAAGCTCTACGGTTTAATGATTCAGAATCAAATTCGTTTGTTTTACCTTGAAGGTATAGACGCATGCGATGTAGAAAGACTCTATGTGAGACAAAGATTTGTCTATTGAGATAGAAGAATTTCCTCCTTTTGATCAAAGCCTTTGAGCTTAACAGTCTTCTTTTCAAGGTAATATTCTCATGACACTTCTTCTTTCACAAGATGTGAAGAATGGTCATAAAAGTTGTGACTCTGTGTTGTTTGCACCTTGTTTTTGGTATTTTTGGTTGTGTTGACAGATGTTGGATGAGTACTTTGTTTTTGAAAGTGATTTTCTGATTTTTTCTTGACAAGAAAACAAAGTAAGCACACAAACACAAGATTGTAGCCTCAAAGGCACAAATGAGTATGGGTCTAGATTAACCCAATCCTTGGACTTGTTTTTGACCCTTCCTTTAGATTTATTTTAAGGTGTAATTCCAAAGCCTGAAGTCGGCTCAATTTGCACTAGGTCTGTAAAACGAACACACTTCAAACACTTTTTATCCCTATGGTCAAATGGCCAGTTGTGATAAATTTAGCCCACATCTTGATATTTCTTCGACTTTGGTACTACATACCTTATGAATCCCACCGTGGCAGGTAAGGATGTGATATACTAAGTCTTGCATGAGCATAACAAATAGATGATCCCTATGATGGGGGAGTCACCACTTTTATCAAGCCACAAGTGACTTTTCAAAAAGCTATGTTTCTACTCAAGGAAATATGTATGGTGAGTATCTTGGGAGCAAAACCTTCTATGCTCTTGCACTAAATTGTATCTCAAATATCCTCAATCAATAGAACAGGTGGGCTACTACTTAAAGGTGTTTAGTCATGTTCGATGGCTTTGGACATAAGTTCATTCTGCAGTGACTCACTTAAGAGCCTTGTAACTGGTGGTGGGGCCCATTTGTCCTTTCGGCCAGTTACACTGTAGGAACAGCTATACCCAAGGCTACAGCTTTCGCTCTCACCTGATTTCTATAGCGGCTCGAAGGATTTACCGCTCAAGGTCGTTCCCAAGAGTATCGATCCCTTGGCAGGCCTCTCTTAAAAAATAAAATTTTGAGTGTTACTAACACTTTTCTCTTGCACCTAGGACCACGAGAGCCAAGGGAGAGGATAGTGTGTGTTAGAGGTAGGACCACTCGAATGACTTTTGTGCACAAGCGTGCCAAACACGAAATTCACTTGTTCTTTTTAATCCAACATTTGCAAAGATGATCTAACTATTTGGAGATGTTGCTCCAACAGTCATGGTGTTCATTTTAACTTCAAAGGCAATGTGTTCTGTAATCTAGAATTTGGAAATCCTGGTCAACTTAATGAAAAACACGTTTGCATGATGGAAAATTTGTTTGCCAAAGATCAAGACAAGTGGATTGTTCTTTTTACTGCACCAAAAATTGAAGTGTGGATTGTAAATTTTAGGTCCCAATTGATGCAATGAAATCAAATTTTGTGTTTGTTAATTTTAAGCACCAAAGAAAATGAGGCCTAACTAGAAAACAATGAAAAACTGTTTTTTGTGTTTTTAAGTTCTTTTTTAAGCACTAAATGAAAATTTTTGTGATTTTTGTTGTGTTGTTAACCTGCACAAAGAAAAACAAGTCAATAAAAACCAATGCTCACGGGGGGGGGGCTTCCACAAGCCTAAGTTTTGATTTTTTTTTTTTGGTTACAAAGTGAATTTGGGCGACACTCTGTCGCAATAGCGCTATTCTGTGTTTTTGCAGAAGCGTTGATTCATACAATAGCGCTAGTCTGCTCTGGCAGAAGCGCTAATTAACACCGTAGCGCTGAAAGAAAACAAAAACCCGAAAAGACAAACGCGCTGGAAGTGTGTCAATAGCGCTGAAACTATGACAATAGCGCTGGAATGTTGTCAATAGCGCTGAAAAATTTTCAATAGCGCTATTTTAGGGTCAATAGCGCTAAAAGAAATTGTTGCAAAAGCGCTAAAACGCGTTCAATAGCGCCGAAGCGCGACCTGTGTGGCAATTTCAACAAGCAAAATGTTAATTAATTTTTTTTTTTTTTAAAATGAGATCAGAAGGTTGCGTGTTCGATTTACGTCGGGTTCACCAAATGATGCCCTCCTAAATGGCACAAATAGTTAGTTTAAGATCAAACAACACAAAACACACAAAGCATTAGCGTTAGTCAATCAAAAACTAAAACATATGAAGGCATTCCAAGAGAGACACTAAAAACATGCTAATGAATCTAACTAAAGAAGTAAAGACAATGAGACATCTCCAACTATCTCTTAGCATGAGATTAGCTCCTTCTCCCTTGTTCCTCTCCTTTCCAAGTTCCAAAATAGTGTAGCTCTCAGCAGCTTTTTGCACTATGGATGCTTATGGAGGATTGAGATTGTAATATAGCTCTAAATGTGAAATAAAAAGCTAATGCTAATGCTAAAATGATATATTTTAACCAAAAGACAAAAGATTAGATTGTTTATGCTAAAAAGGCTCTCTAAAATGTCTATAGCTTAGATGCATACAAGTTTTTCAGGATTTGGATTATGAAGGAATGGGATCTATTTATAGAAAAAATGGAGCAATGGGTGGTTGAGATTGAGCAATCTCAACAAGGGTCAGGATTGAATGATTTCAAATCCATGTGAGGGCTTTCAACCCAATCCCAGGATGACAAGTGTCAATGTGAGATAGGTTGAGAGGAGAGGGAATAAGCATTAAATGCCTGATATGACCTTGGGATTTTGAGTCAAGGTTGGTTGAATGAATAAACTCTTTATTCAAAGAATAAAGCTTTTATCCAATGGATAAATTCTTGTGCAAATGTGAAATGGATGAATATGGTCAAAACAATAAATGTTTGGGGAGACAAGATTGAAATAACCATAAATGGTTATGTAAGAGCCATAAATGGTCATGTAAGAGCCATTAGTGGTCTTGGAAGACTTTGGGGGTTAATTTGTCGAACACACAAAGCATTAAATGCTTTTCAAAGACTTTGGAGTCTTTGAGAAGTGACTCCATTTTGCTTAGGAATGTGACAATAATTAGGGGATGGATTAGACTAATTACGAAGGGGTTAGAAGAATCTAGAAGGGGATTAGGTTTGCAAGTAGATTTGGTGGGTGAGGGAAAATAGGATTTTATTAAAATAAAAATTCATTTATTTCAATAAATGTGTGCAAGTTGCATTTGTAGGAAAATGCAAGTGGGGGGGGTTTTAAAATGATTTAAATAAATGTTAATTTATTTAAAAGAGGAAAAGGGGGATTTTAATTAAATAAATTGATTTTATTTATTTAATTGATTGAAATTTGATTTAATGAATTAATTAAAATAAATTGAGTAATTTATTTAATTAATAGAAGAATGTTTGGGGATGAATTAATTAAATATTTATTTAATTAATTGATGGCTAGTGGATTTTTAATCAAATAAATACGAAATATTCATTTAATTAAAATGGACAGATTTATGTGACTACAGAACCATTGAGGAGTAGAGCATTATGTCAAAAATCAGCATTCAGTCAATGCCTAAATCAAGGAGGAAAGATCAATCCAGCCTTCTTTTCCAAAGAGTGCATCACTTACAACATACCCCAATTTGAACCACCAACCCCTGAACAAAACATCGAAGATGAGTTCATTCCTTTTATCACAAAACTATTTTATTAGATGTCTGTTGCTACTCGCTCTCAACAAAACAAACAAAGCGAAATGCAACCAAAGTCCAGCATGAATTGAAGATTATCAAATCCTTTCGAAGGTCCAAATCTAGAGGACACCAAAATTTCTAAGGAACTCCTCCAAGAATGTCAAGAAAATGCTTCATTTCAAAAACTTGTGGAAAGACTCATGGAAAGTGACAAAGAAAAATATCTACTCATGCTCACAAGCAAAGGAGTTAAACTTCCTGAAGACTTTGACACCGACATTTTTAGAACAAGATCTCGATATTATAACTATCAAGAATGACAAAGAGAGGAAGAAGCATGTGACCCTGAGCAAGATATCCCTGAGTAAAATATTCGTGAGCAACACATCCCAGAGAAAAACATACCATTCCACACACCATTTCAGCTTAGGACTAATACAAGGGAAAAACCCCTCCCTCGGCAAAATAATGCAACTTTGATTACTCTCACTCAACAAATGCAAATGTTGCAAAGACAAATGCAAGACATGCAACAAGGTACAACAGTACGGTACTCCTTGACTGAAATTTGTCCCTATCCTTTTGACAGACGGTTAAACATGGTACCTTTTCCCCCAAACTCAGACGTTCCCAAATTTGACAAATATGATGGGAAAAGCGATCCCTGTGATCATGTTCGATAATTCTGTACAATGAGTCTTGAATTCACCCATGATGATACCTATTTGATGAGGTTATTCCCAAGAAGCTTGTGAGGGAAAACAATGGAATGGTTATCCAAAATCACACCTCCCGTCAGATCATTCGATGAACCAGTCAACAAATTCATAACTCAATATTCCTATAACATTTAACATGCTATCACTATGGTAGAGGTTTGTAATACCAAGCAAAGAAACAATGAAACATTCATGGTATTCCTTCAACGTTGGCGACGTATGGTTTCAAGATATCCTCGTGATGTGCCCGAAAAGGAAAAGATGGAAATTTTCATCGACAACTTGAATAGTGAGATGAGTTACAGATTCAAACTCCAATGCATACCATCTTTTGCTAAATTGATTGAGAATGGCATCCAAGTAGAAGAAGCATGTGTTAAGAAAAGAACATTAAAATTCTTCAAAGAAGGAACAAGTTCATCGAATTACAACAACCAAAACAATAACAACTTAGACAAATCCAGGTTCTGGACCTAAAACAAAAACAACAAAAATGAAGGAGGAAATGAATCAAATGATTCAAAATCCAAGTAACCAGTGCTAGCATTATCAGGAAATCCTTAAGCTACAAAGAATCCCAAAGGTGCTAATCAAGGCACTACCACTTATACACCGAATACCAATCAAGATCAACTCAACACAAACAATACACAAAACAATAACACCAATCAAGGACCTAATCCAAACTCACGAGGCAACGCAAACAACTTTTAAAAATGCATTTACACACCACTAGGACAATCCTTGGAATCAGCCTTCAGAGAACTCCTGGCAAACAAAATTATCTCCTTACCAACAATCAACAACTTTGAACCACAAATCAAACCACCCTAGTGGAATGACTCTCACTTTTGTGACTTTCATCACAACAACAGTCATCAAACAAATGATTGCATGAGACTGAAAAACATTGTTCAAGACATGATTGATAGAGGTGATTTAACAGTTGATGGTCTCAAGACAAATGGTGACCATGGAGCCTTTAAAAATCCTCTTCCAAACTAAAACAAAGATGGAGCTTCAACTTCAAACAATACACGTGGAGCCCATATCAATCACATATACAATAACACCATCAATCATATATGAGCTGAGGACAATCAAGTTAATGTTATCACAATCAAAGACAAGCGTGAATATGAATCCATCAACGTGACAACCAGAGCTCAAAAATATGTCTTGAGGGGGCATATGTCAACAACAAACACCGTACCCAAAATTCAATATGATCTAGTCACTCAACTACGCAAAACTCCTGCTCAAATATCCATACTAGAGTTGTTGAAACTTTCGCCAAAACACAAAGACATATTGGAACAAGCGTCATTGGAAACAAATGTACCTCAAGATCTGGATGCTGACAAATTCCAAGCCATGGTAGCTCATATGACAGGGCCTCGTAACCTCATTTTTTCTGAGCATGATAATATCTCATTGAGCCATCCACACAATACTCCACTCCACATTGAAGTCTTGGTCTACAAGCATCGAGTCAAAATAGTGTTAATAGATGGAGGAGCTGGACTCAATATCTGTACCTTAAAACTTATCCATGCATTAGGCTCCTCTAAGCAATCTATTGATCCATGCAAAAAGATCACTATCAAAGCCTATAATGATGAAGAAAGATCATCCAAAGGGATAGTAATGTTGCCAATTCAAGTGGGACCAATACAAAAGGGCACTATGTGCTAAGTCTTGGACATAGACCTCACATACAATATCTTATTGGGTCGACCTTGGATACATGAAATGCAAGCAGTACCTTCTACTTATCACCAGTGTGTAAAGTACCCCTACAATGGACAAGAGATTTCTATATCAGCAGATCATAATCCTTTTCAACATTGTAATGCTATGGGGGCAGCCCAAGACAGCTTGGTTCCACATAATAGAGAAAAACAAAGTTACTCAACACCAAATCCTCAGCAAGAAAAGTCTACATCACTCTCTATGGATTTCAAGCAGAAAATGAAAATCAAAGAACAAGGCATGGGAGAATATTCTTTGGAACCCTTGTGTTTGGCCAACTTACCAGCATCGCCTAAATCTCATGGATTACCTACATCATCAACGCATCAAACAATCCATCCCATCACCAAGTTTGATGGCACATTTATCCAACTAGGTACTCTAGCACATGAATCAGAGGAAAAGGACATCCTTAGTTGGTTGTACAAGGATGAGGAAGAAGACCGAGTAGCTACTGTGGAGGTAGCTATACCAACACACCTGTATGGAAAAGGCTACTTAATCATGCAACAAATGGGATACAATGGCAAAGGACCTATTGGTAAGCATTAGGAAGGCGTCACAGAACCATTAAATCCTCCTTCACAATTCAATAAAGACAAAAAAGGATTGGGCTATGAATACACTTTACCACCAAGGAAAACACCAAGCAAATACCAAAAGCCTCAGTGGAAAGCAAAGAATAAATAAACGGAGGACTCTTGGCAGGAGGCACTATTTGAGTTAGCTAAGACAATACGTAAAGAACATGAAAATCAAGAACAAAAGCAATATCAAAGGCAACCTAACAATCAAAAGAAGGAAGCATCTACTGCAGAAGTGCATCATATTCAAGAACCAATATCCAACAAAGAAGCATCATCTCCTAGTAACATCATTCCTCTCTGAGGAGAAACGGTACATGAACAAATGCAAAGAGTGGAAGCAGGATCTGACACAGAATCAGAAAAAACTATCAAACTTGTATCAATCATCAAAGACCTGTTCTCACCCTACAACATACCAGTTCACAACAGTGCTAGAATCTGGGATAATACCTCTGAGACTAATTCCAATGAATATGAATGGGGCAGCTATTCTAATGTTACTGAATATATTTGTGCAAATGATAGTCATACGCCCATCTCTCAAGAAGAACACGACACAAAATCTAGACCACTTGAATTTGGTCCACAAAATATCTATGACGCCAAGGAAAATGAGTAGCGACATTATGAGCAAGTCTATACGGAAAATGATATCATCAAAGACCTCGACGAGATCCTTAACTTCTTTAACACCCAGACCAACCACAATGATACCTCCATCCTGACACTTACAACAACAAAACTTGATCCACCTAACGACTCCTTACCACTTGTCTTTCCTGACCTCATAGACTGGGATGAACCTGAAACTCATGATATACCAATTTTCCCAAATGATGAATCCATTATCCATTACTTGTGTATCATTAACCCAGAAATAGACTCTACCAGTGAAAAAAGTAACAACATCTGCAGTCAGGGGAGTGCCAAGTCTCTCAGTCACAAAAATGAACAAAATAAAAGATTTGTTGTTGAAAACCAATTAATGGTAGCAATAGATCACAAAAAAGTAAAAATAAAGGATGCATATGAGGGTGAAAGCCTTTATAAGGCACCTAAGGATGGGAGACTTGACACTCTTCCTAAGCATTACACGAGCGATCACCCATATTGATTGAGCCCACTCAATCAATCAACATTGGTACTACAAAAGCAACCAAAAATATACACCTTGCAAAATCTCTAATAGAGGAAGAAAGATCAAAATTTATTAATTTTTTTAAAGAAATTAAATCAACTTTGCTTGGTCATATGCAGATATGCCTGGAATTGATCCACAATTAATCATGCATCACTTATCCATTACTCCAAGAGCTAAGCCAGTCAAGCAAAAACTGCGAAAGATGAATCCACATGTGGCACTCATGGTTAAAGTTGAACTGAAGAAACTATTAGATGTCGGATTCATTCAACCTATCGACTATGCTGAATGGATTTCCAACATTTTACCAGTATCAAAACTAGATGGCAGTATCAGAATATGCACTGATTTTAGAGATGTCAACAAAGTCTATCCCAAGGATGACTTTCCTTTACCCAGTATCGACATAATTGTAGACCTCACAGCAGGCCATGCAATGCTATCACTAATGGACGGTTTTTCAAGCTATAATCAAATTAAGATAGCCCCGGAGGATCAAGATAGAACAACATTTACCTGTCCCTAGGGAACATACTATTGGAATGTCATGCCTTTTGGCTTAAAGAATGCAGGAGCAACTTTATCAATGAGCTATGACAACAATCTTTCATGACATGATGCATACCTTCATGGAAGACTATGTGGATGATTTACTAGCTAAATCATTCACCAGGGCAGAACATTTAAACATCTTAGAAAAGATTTTTGACAGAGTGGAAAAATTCCAAGTCAGGCTCAACCCTAAGAAGTGTGTCTTCAAGGTTACATCAGGCAAATTACTAGGCTACATAGTTTCAGCTAAGGGTATTGAAGTGGATCCAGCAAAGGTACAAGCCATTATGGAGATGCCACCACTAAAGAACATCAATTAGCTCAGATCTCTACAAGGAAGGCTCCAATCAATCAGGTGATTCATCGCTCAACTAGCAGATAAAATTCTACCATTCAATCATTTGCCACATAAAAATGTAACATTTAGATGGGAAGCCAAATACGCAGAATCATTCTATCAAATCAAACAATATCTAATGAACCCACCAGTTCTAGTACCATCGATAGCAGGGAAACCACTCATCCTCTACATTTCAACAACAGATATATCACTGGAGGCATTATTAGCATAAGAAGATCAACAAGGTAAAGAACAAGCTATCTATTACATCAGCAAGACATTAAACGAATATGAACTCAACTATACAGTCATTGAGAAGGCTTGTCTAACAGTGGTATTTGCCTCTCAAAAGTTCCGACACTACATGTTAGCTCACACAATTAAGCTAATTGCAAAAATTGATCCTCTCAGATATTTACTTAGCAAGGTAGCTCTTACAGACAGATTGGCTAAATGGGTCATGATCCTTAGTGAGTTTGATATCCACTACACAGAGTGACGAGCTATCAAAGGACAAGCAATTGCAGATCAACTGGTGGAAGCACCACTACCTAGAAAATAACCTATGGAGATTAAATTTCTAGATAGAGATGTTCTTGCTATCTCCACCAAATAATGGACCCTATACTTTGATGGATCATATACTCAACATGGCTCAAGTGCAGGCATTTTTTTCATCACTCCTGAAGGGCACACCATACCAAGATCATATCGGCTAATGTTTCCATGCACAAATAGAATTGTTGAATATG
This sequence comes from Cryptomeria japonica, assembly GCF_030272615.1. NCBI lineage: Eukaryota > Viridiplantae > Streptophyta > Pinopsida > Cupressales > Cupressaceae > Cryptomeria > Cryptomeria japonica. Next base: position 592,895,694 of record NC_081413.1, on the reverse strand, counting down.
AGACACTGGTTATAGGCATCAAAATTGTCATGGAATGGAGAATCACAAAATTAAAAGTCTACGGAGATTCACAACCAATCATCAATCAAATCAACAATGACTACTAGACGAAGGACAACAAGTTGCTACCATACAAGAGAATGGTGGATGATTTTAAACAATATTTTGTCAAGAAAATACCAAGGTTGGTCAACAGAGTAGCCGATGCAATGGCTACTATCACTTCACTACTGCGAATTCCAGAGCAACAGAATTGTTACGAGTTTCTGGTAGAGCAACTGTTCTCCCCAGCCTATGACCATTTTGATTCCCCTGTTATCTATGCCTTGACCGGTTTTGACTCTCCATAATATGGACCAATATATGACCATCTTAAGAGAAATATCCTACCCATTGACCTGTCCTGAAACAAAAAACACAACTTTATCAGGCAAGCCGCCCGTTATACTCTCACTACTGATACTTTGTACCGTCGAGGTGTAGATGGTACTCTTCTTCGTTGCCTTGATCGTAATGAATCTGACTCCGCTTTACAAGAGCTTCACGAAGGTATCTATGGGACACATTCAAGTGGTCCTACTCTTGCTAAAAAACTTCTAAGAATGGGATATTACTGGTCGTCAATGGAAAAAGACTCTTATCACTTTGCAAAGAAGTGTCCTAAATGCCAAATCCATGGAAATATTATTCATGCACCAGCACAGTAACTGCAACCCTTCACAACATCCTGGCCCTTTTGCCAGTGGGGATTGGACTTAGTAAGCAAAATTCATCCTTCATCTTCAAATGGACACAAGTTCATTATAACTACAACAAAATACTTTACCAAGTGGATTGAAGCGGTCCCCATGACCACAGTAACTAGGAAACAAATAGCCTCTTTCATCCTTAATTATCTGATCTGCAGATATGGCATCCCAAGTTCCATCATCACAGATAATGGATGACCTTTCAAGAACCAATATGTGTGAGAACTATGTGAAAAATTCAAAAGCCAACATCGTTTCTCTACACCTTACTACCCACAAGGGAATGGTCAGGCAGAAGCATCCAACAAAACAATATTGAAAATCTTAAAGAAAATAGTGAATGATGCAGGCAAAGATTGGCATAGACAACTCAATCCAGCACTTTGGGCATATAGAACTAGCATCCGCACACCTACGGGGGCTACAGCATATTCCTTGGTGTATGGATCAGAAGCAATTTCACCATTAGAGGTAGAAATTCCATCTCTCGGAGTTTCTTTGACGGGCCTAATTCCAGATGAAGAGTATCGATTCAACCGATTGCAAGAGCTCAAACTTCTAGATGAAAGATGCCAATGTGCCTACACTCATCTCAAAGCATATCAACAATGCATGTGCAGAAGCTACAACCACAAGGTCATTCCTAGAATTTTTAAAGTTGGTGACCTAGTACTCAAAGAAAATCCTAGAAATCAGCAAGATTGGGAAAAGAAAGGGAAATTTGAACCTAACTAGTTAGGTCCCTATGTCATCATATCAGCCTATGGATCATGCGCTTATCAGCTAACAACTTCAGAAGGAGATGTGCTCGATGAACCAACTAACAACATCCATTTGAAGAAATACTATGCTTGAGTAGTCTAATGCGCGGAAAAGTCAAAAATTAAAAAAAATAAAAAATCAAGAAAAAGCAAATAAAAAGGTACAATAAAAGCAACTGGTGAAAACCTGGCAATAGGCGCTATTGTGAGAGGACGTCTCCTCTATCTATATTCATACTAGTATATCCATAGTAAAGCACTATTGACCATCACCCGACATTTTTATCATATCCATCCAGGACATACTTAGCGTAGTCAATATCCTGATTTATCATCGTATCCTTTCACCGCATCTCACCATGGCTGGGTAATCACTGTACATATCCATATTAAGAGGTACACTCCACTAGGGGCAGTATCAATCAGAATTTGTAGCATGTTCAAGACGTCAAAACTGGTAGCAAACTCAGAACATCATATCCAACAAACAAAACTCAAACAATCGCAAAACCACACATGGATCGCTTAATGAGATTCACAAAATATGATGGATGATTTTTTGAAGTATCAAATGTTGCATCTTGCATAAAGTTTTGACTATTTTTGCACTTGAACTTTTTTTGAATTATTGGATCTCCTACATTTTCTCAACAATGCTTCATGCTAGAGAAAGTCGTAGGGACTCCAATACTTCTTAGTTTTCTGTCTATGAGGCAATCATTTGTACTGTGTAGATACTTGTCTCGAGACGTGATTCATAACATATCACTGAATACATGATTCCACTTTATGCATACAAATGGTTCAATCTTGTCTATTTATATGCAATCCGCGCTCAGGTCGTCCTGGTTCAATTATACCTTGACGCTTGTGCTATCTTGCAAAATAAAAAATCATGTAAATTTTTCTCAGGTCATTATGGATCAATTATACCATTATGCTTGTATAAATTTTCAACATATCCCAAAACAAATCAATGTTCAATGATGATACCTACAAAGAAAGCAAACAACATACGGCTATACAGGGATGACGAATGCAGGACAAGGATGCTCATTTTACAATTAGTTGCATATCATTTTACAATTAGTTGCATATTATTTTACAATTAAGTTGCATATCATTTTACAATTAGTTGCATATCATTTTAAATCTTGCATTCACAGCATATCATATCATACATCTCATTTTCAAGATACATCTTACAACATATCATATCATACATCTCATTTTCAAGATACATCTTACAACAAATCATATCATACATCTCATTTTCAAGATACATCTCAAATCATATCATATCATACATCTCATTTTAAATCTTGCATCTCACTGCATCATGCATTATCACATCATATTCATCGCATATCACATCACACACATCTATTTAAGCATTGCATCATCATAGAAAAATCAAAAGCATATAGAAAGCATAATCCATAACACATCACATGAGGATCAAAGAAAATGGTGTCATATATATATAATGATCAATGTACAAAATATGTCATGTCTGTGCCAATGCAACAAAATGATCAAAATACAATAGAGACAACGTCTCTCAGGTATGGCTATCTCTTATCGGAGATGGTCTCGCTGTGGATGTACCAGCACCTGGATCTCCAGGTGGATCCTATCTAGGAGGCCCTGTCACGCCTCTGCTCTCTATCCTCGACCCAGTCTCTCGAGATCGACTAGATCTCGATGCTGTGAAGCTCTGCACTCGATGCTCCCTGGGCATCGCATCCTCATAATGTCGCCGGTAGTACTCCGCCTCCTTGGCTCTCAAATCCAACTATCTCAAGGTGTCTCTCATTGGGCCACCTGCTGACGCTCTCTGCGAACTTCTTGTGAGCTCCTCTGCTCGACCCCGACGCTCTATCTCAATATCCCGCTCTGTGGTCAGCTGAATAATCTAACGCTGATGCGCCAACAACTGAGTCTGAAAATGCTGCACTGACAGCGGCAACGATCTAATCTATGCATCCTCCAAATGCGTCAGAATCCACATCTGCAACAGTACCTGTGAAGGGGTACCCCCTGTCCCTTGTTAATGAACAAATTTTTGGTGACTCTGCTGGGGAGTTATTTTTCTTGGATAGAAGGTTTGTTTGCTGGTAGTCATCTAGTTGCTCTCAACTATGAAGGTGAGTTCATTTATTGTTCTCTCCAAGTGATTTTTACCTGCATTTCTTCTCTCGTAGTAAGGTTTGCTGAAAGGAAATAAGGCTTGTCATTTATGAATTATGAAGTCCACATTGCACCTTTTCAGGAATGTTTTTAGTCTTGCATGTACATAGCCCATAGTCAGTGATACCGACCTTAAAGGGGAAAATCTTGAAGTTTTAAAAGAATGGGTGTTCAAGGGAATTGATGGTTCCTTTGGTGTGGAAATTTTGAGTAGTGGTCTCATAGAGGCGGTAGCCTTTCCCCCAGCTATCCCTTGTCCAGAATTGGTTAGGGAATGTGTCGCTAGGTATGATCTAGCCTCCGAAACCATCAGGAGAGACAATGGATAAACCCTCCTTGCCATTAACTACAAGGTAATCTCCTATGTTTTCAAGCTACCTGATTACCAGTTTTTGAACTTTTCTCCCACCTAGTCAATCACCGAGTTCAACGCAGACAGAACCGGGCACCGAAATAACATAGCAAAATATTGGTTGAAGGTTCCTCAAAGAGGTGGTTCCAAATTGACCAAGAATCCCAATAAGAACCATATGCTGCCTCACATTCATGATGTCATGTTACTCTTGCATCGAGTCGAAGGCTCTGCAGAAGCCTACAATTTCGACGATTGGGTTTATTGGTATGTGTAGCTAGTATTAGAAGGGAGGCAATATCTCAATTGGGTAGAGCTGATTGTTGATTCAATGAGGGAGCAGCTGAGTATGGCCAAATAGTTTAAGCAGAATTTCTTCATGTCTTCGTATCTTATATACTGTTTGGCATGTGTTAAGGAGATAGTTGGAATACTAAGACAGCCCACCGAGGAGGAGGTCTCCGTATATGATTTTTACCCTATGTTGCAAAAGGATAATGCCTTGCAAGACTTCAGGAGGGTACACAATGCCTTTCTCAGAGATTTGTGTTATGAATTGCAATATATGAAAACCAAGAGAATTTCTGAGGACGCACATGCATTGGTGAAGAGGTTTGGCAGCTTCTTTATCTAGTTCCCTCGCTTCTGCTATATAAGGATAGGTGGTTTTGAAGAAGAGCCTTTCAAGCTCCCTCATTTTTGTTCAGTTGTTTTGTTTTAGCAGAGATATGTAGGCAACTGGCTACTGTGATTAAAAAGGCCCAACCCAGGGACAAATGGGAGGATCATTTTCCTATTTAGTTAGGTATGTTATCCTGCAGTTCAATGTCGAATGCTTTGAGTATTGGAGCAGACCTGAAAAACTTCAATTTTCCCTTGAACCATGAAAGGAAAGGTTTTGATAATAAGAGTTTCTCCCGAAGTCTTGGTCTAATGCCACATCTCCCAATTCCACAATTAGAAGACTTCTGGGAGGATTGCAGTGATGAGCTCGAGGTTTTCAAAAGGGAAAACATGAGAATAGTATTGGAGCAAGTTATTTCACTGCAGGTAAAGCTTGACATAGATGGGCTTGAGGAAGATTATCTAGAGTTGTTTGAACCTGGATACTTAGCCCAAGCCGAGACCGAAGTGTCATGTATCAACTGGGATGGTGAAGAAGAAGACGATATACAGTTGAAAACAAAAAGGGTTTTGGAGAGAACTGCAGAATGGGTTGAAAGGAAGAAAGCAGCGAGATTAGGTGCCAAGTCTAATTCCGCAAGAAAAAGTGAGGTTACTCTGCATTCGCCAAAGCATTTTTCTAATAATACTTCTATGCCTGTTCATGCAGGTAAGGATAAAAAGTTGTCTCACGTTAGACACAAGTCTAATTCAGCTTTGGATTTCTCTACTCCTCGACAAACTAGGTCACGAAGTGCTGCTCGGAGAAGGATGGATCAAGCTAAGGATACAAAGGTGAAGGATAAGATTCTTGATGCTCAGATTTTTAAAGTTGAAGATTTGGACAGTGACATCCTAATGCCATGGATTCCCATGCGATTACCATAGCCACGACACCACCCTCCAAAGCGATAGAAGGAACAACCAGTTCCAGTGCAACCCCTAAGTGGTTGACCACTTCAGTGAACAAAAACCGGAGTTCCATTCCCGTGACTATTCCAATTCAAGATATGGTAGTTAAGTACACAGAAAAGGGCCCCAAGACAAAAAGGTTCAAAACAACTGCTCGAATGGATAGTGATGAAGGGACCAGAAAGTGGGTTGCCGAAATTGCCTCATACAAGCCCAAGGATGAAGACAAGGAAGTCAGTGTAGAAGATTTTGAGATCACTAAGGTGGAGCTGGGAAATATGAGTAGAGATTCAGATAACCATTTCTTCCAGGTATCCGCAAAGAAAATGCTCACCAGGTTGGAGAAAGATGGGTGGGAAAAGAGAGAACTAAAGCGGCATATAAGCATCCTTGCTCAGTTCATTGACATCATCGGTTGCTTTAGAGCACTTCCTATATCCCATTCTACATAAATCTTTGATTCTACTTCACTAGAGAATAAAAAGCTAATGAGTTAGGTTCAACGAGCAAAAAGCATTACAGAAGCTGTAGAAAGATGGATTGAAGGAGTAATTAAAGACGGAGAAAATTATATCACGAAATCCCAGAAATTATGTGATGAGATGCAAAGCCTCATTGCAGAAATTCAAAACCAGATTTTGCCATGGGAGAAAGAGGAACACAAATGGGAAAATGTCTTACCTACGTTCACTAAAATAGAAGAATATGGAGCTACCAGATTTTTGATAGAACATTCAATCAAACTGGATACGGATGAATGTCAACTCTTCGTGTTGAAGAAGACCATAATGTGGTGGGTGCTCACCTTCAAATTTGTGATCTCTAAGGCCAAGACTTCTGTGTAAAAACTCCAAGACCTCCAATGCAGTTTAGTTAATGACAACAAGGTGGTTAATCCTGACCACGATTGGCAGTTGGGGATTTGCAGGCTGAACAGGGCTTTCAGGATATACATGGAGAAAATTAAAGCCAAGGGCAATTTCACCCCTAAAGATATAACACGAGTCGCTCGGATCTAGTCCATGGCGTTTATCGGTAATGATCAGTTATCGAAGCATGCTGAAAAGATGGTGAAGCACCGATGGAACAAAGAAGCGGCAAAGGCAAAACTCAATGCTATGAAGGTTTTGAACCAATCAATAATCCTGGAACTCGCAACTGCCCACGACGCCCAGGAAAGTGGAGAAGAAGATGATGATGATGAGAAAGCAGCATAATGCGTTGATCAAGGCCCTATTTTTATGTATTCTTCATGTTTATGCAAATGACTTTGGGACATCTGTCCCAATTATACTCTGTTGGTTTTCATAACTAATTTAGAGGAGGTTGAGTTTTCAGGGAGACCTCCTCTGTTCTAAAAACTATAAATTAGACTATGATAGATGGAAGAGGGGTTAGATTTTGGTTAGAATTTTGTTAGTTTTTATTTAGTTTCTTTTTGGTTTGAGAAGTGTTGTTTTGTTGAAGGAAGTGATCAGACTTTGAAGATCTGGAATTGAAAAGGGTTTTATACATGTATTGATTGTGTCTTTGTTACATAAGATATATATATATAAAGGATCATACTATTTTGGGAGAAAGAAAACCTTTGAGTTTTGAATCTGCCTAGTGATATATCTTTGCATATGTTGATCTAATCAGATGACAGTGATCGCCTTTCCATTGGAGAATATTATTACTTTTTTGAGATTCCTTCTTGTGAGTTTTTAAAAGATGCATGTTTGAAAAGGAGATTTGGTCTCTCTTATCTGTTTTTATGAATTGTAAAACCAATGTTCTGAACTTTGTTTCAGCCACTTCTATTTCTCATGTTAAAGCATTAAGAAAACTTATTTTTCCCTGAAATATGTGTAGATCATTAGCCTCTCATCTAAAAATGAAGTAGGCAGCCTTACGTGCTTTCAGGTTAAAATCATACCAATTGAAATTAATTAGGTTATTCCTTGAATAACTAACAGAGGGAGCTGTACCTATCAAAAATTCAGAGGGAAGTAGTATATGTTACACTTACCCAACTGTATAGTGAGCTTTTGTCTTTCAAGGAAGGCGACAGAGTGTAAAACTCATTAATTTAAAGAAAGGCAAAAATATGTTCACTAACATCCCTCTGCCTATCCTCGATGCTGGTGGAGGTAAAACAACTGACCTCCTCCTCTGGGTCAGTCATTTGAACTCATCATACCCTCCCACCACCGCTATCACTTCTCCAACCCTCTCCTCACCCCCAGCTCTGATAGCCAAACCTCCTCTCCCTCTATCCATCGCAGCCTGTTGTACTGCTCTCTCCACCTGTATCCCTCTATCACCACCATCTCCACCCCTATCTCCTCTCCTCCCTCGATCCAATCTCCCCCTATCCCCTCGCTGACCTCGGCCACCTCCTCCACCATCTCCGCCATCGCCTCCTCCTTCATCACCACCTCCCTCATCTACCTCCTCACCAGCCTCTCCTCATCTCCATAGCCTCTCAGGCTGATCATCCTTATCATCATCAAAAGAAGGAATCATCTCAGCTCGATCCGATATCCTGGTCACTGCACGCGCTACAAAGAGTGCTGCAAAGAGTGTTGAAAACTCATCAATCATCCCTGCATCCACTATCTCGGGAGAATAATCTCATATCTAGCTGGCTAAATGAAATAACTCCTCCACGGTTGCAGCACTATCAATCATAGGTCCCCACTCTGAAATATCCTGTCTCCGTCGAGCATATAGGCATGCTCCCTGTGAAATCCCCTGCTGTCGACCATATTGCCGTAGCACCCAGCTATGCAAAAACTTCTCAATAACATAGGGCATCTCCATCTCATCCTTTGCCCATACCTCACAACCTGTATATGGTCACTAGATGACTGTATCAATATCATCCAACACTCTCCTCTAGTGCTCTAGTTTTCCCAGCTTACACTGGACAACTATCCCTCGATATCCATATGCGTAGGCACACCCAATAGGCCTATCTCTATCCGCCAGTGGCCTAGCTGCAGGAATATGCTCCCATGCCCATACCTGTAGCAATGTGACTCCAGCGGATAGACTGCCATATCCCAAATATACCACCTGATGCAAATCCATGTATAAGTGGGCCACCATAGCTGACCCCCATGCAAAGCGATGACCCTGCTTTACCATATCCTCCAGAACCAACCCCCATCCTACAGCCAGTCCCTTCGACCTATGATCGAGACATAAGAAAGCACCTATAAAACCTGCCATCACTAATGGTAGAGGAGCGTAATCCAAATCTAAAAATTCCTGCCAAGGGATCTCATACCCGCAAACAGTATCATCCTGCAAAATCTGGCGAAGTGCCTCTGTCCCACCCTCCTAAGTCTGCTCATAGGGTAGCAATGCATCTACCACAAGAATCTGCAGAATCCGATAACAATCCTTAGGCATCACTATGATCTCACATGTCGCCAAATGAAAGGTGTTCGTATCACTGTGCCACCTCTCAGCCAATCTTGTCAATAAACCTCGGTTTATGATAAACTGAGGCATCTCTAACAACGAGGACAAGCCACACCTCTCAATAATATCTCTATCAGCCCGGGTCAATCATGGTATCAATGACCACAGTCTCAGAAGCGACTGAACTACTCCAAGGCACTCCTGTCGAAAAGAAAAACAAGTCCAATATCAGTTTCCTCATCAAAACATTGATATCAAAATCAAATTCATATAAAAACTTGAAACTTTGAAAATATAATCAAGTTCCACATCATATCAAATCATATCATCTTGTAACACAACTCAAGTTTCACATCCATATCAACTTGTAACACAACTCAAGTTTCACATTCATATCAACTTGTAACACAACTCAAGTTCCAAAATCAATGCATCTTGTAAAACAACTCAAGCTCCACATATATATCAACTTGAAACAATGCATATCAAATCAAGTTCATATCAAAAACATCCATACCAAACACCACATCATATCAAATCAGCATCAAATCAATATCAACTTGAAAAATTGCAAATCAAATCAAGTTATATCAGAACTCCTATTGGACAAACATATCAAAACAATGACAGCAGACACACAGACTAACAATTTGCACCTATCCTGGCAAAACTGGCATCAACCTACCAATTTTCTTCATCCACAAATCACACTTTACTAAAAATTTTCCCCTGTGCGCTAAATGAACTTGTCTACGCACTAAACTACTTGCTATGCATTACCCTATCCTTGCAAAGCGCTACCCAATCCACCCTATGTGCTAGCCTGAACCTACACACTACCCCTTTTCTCCAAAATGCCACCTAACCTACCCCAAGCGCTAAAACTACCCTATGCGCTATCCTACTTGGTTCCTGCGCTATAACCCTTCCCCGCTGCTCTAGGTTACACCTACGTGCTACCTAGGCCTACCCATGTGACCCTCTAGAAATCCTATGTGCTAGGTATCTCCTACACACTACCCATTTTTCCCTCTACGCTACCTTGAGATCCCGGCGTGATAACATAATCCTAAGCGCTATCCTAACCTGTAGATGCGCTACCGTAATCTTTTCGAATGCTACCCTATTTTCTTGAACGCTACGCGCTACGAAACCTATTGTATGCGCTATGCTTTGACCTCGACACTCTAAACCGACAAATCCACGTGACAAAAAATGACAATAAAAAATCCAAAAGGGGTCACAAAGGTTGACTTACTTGTGGTCCATACACGACGGGCCTATGATACCTCCACACACGCTCGAATTGATGAGAAGCATAAGGAACCAACATGTTGACTTTTCTCCAAGTGTCACTTTCTCTAAAGTCAACAAGCACAAATGAGACAAAAAGAAATCACTTTTTCCCTTTTATAGGGTAAGTCAAAATTAGGGTTACATGGAGGGACGCATAAATTGCTCGCGGTGTCTCATACAACCCTACCAAATATCAATATCGGGAGATGAATCAAATTACCGCATTCAACCTAGCCAAAAATTTAAAATGCCATAAAATTTATCAAAATTATTCAAATCAAATCAAATTTTCAAAATTTTTGATTCATCTCCTGAGGGAGCATCATCAACATCATTTATCAAATTTGGGGCATCGGTTATCAAATCTGGGGCATGACATGAACATCTCAACATAAAAATTGATCATAACTAAATCATGGCACCACATCATTTTCTTTGAATCAACATGTTCACACACGTCACTTCAAAGGGGCAAAATGTAGACGTATAAAAATGACCATATTCCTAAATGAATATTCAATGTTCATTTTACTCTCATTTCTCTATTTAGTAAAATCTAATTTAATTAAATCATCCACATTCTTCTATTTAATTAAATAAATTATTCAATTTATTTAGTTAAATTCACTTAAGCCCTTTGCATACATTTAATTGAATAAATCATTTTATTTAATTAATTCCCTTCTTCTTACTTTTTTATTAAATTTACATTTAATTAATAGTTTACTCCAAATTGAATAAATCTAATTTATTTAATTTCCCAACTTGCAACCAAATTGAAATAAAGCAATTTATTTTAATTTTCCATCACCCACTTGCATTTTCCTACATCTCCCACTTGCATCCTAAACCCTATTCCTAATTTCTTCTAGAATCCATCTAATCCTAATCAATTAACCCAAACCCATCCATTATCTCTTTTCCCTGAATTTGAGGAGGTCACTTCTCAAAATTGGAGTAAAGTCTTCTAAAAGCATTAAAGCCTTTATCCCAAAATTTGGAAGGACTCTTACAAATTTTTCCCCAAAGTCTTCAAACCATTAATGGTTAACTAACCCTTAGTGGCATGGTTAGAGACTTTTTGCCTAAATTAACCTCCATCTAACCCAGGGGTCTCATCTAGCATTCATTGTTTTGACAATGGTTATCCCTTTAACCTTTGCACAAGAGTTTATCCATTGGATAACCCTAACCTAACCTTAATCCTTACCTTCTAAGGTAACCATGGGGTCTTCTCAAGCATTTAATGCTTCTTACATCTCCTCTCAAGCGGTCTCTTGTTGACAATTGTCACCATTTCATTGGTGAGAATTGCAAACATGGATTGATTAACTTTCAAATCCCGACCCTTGATTAACTCCTTCAATCTTGACCATCCATCGCCCTATTTTCACTATAAATAGAGCTCTCATTCCTCCATTTTAAGGATCCATGCAAGCTTTTAGTATCTCATTTATGCTCAAATTTATCAACACATCTAGCTTCTCGTTTGATAGGAATTAATCTAATAAGCATTTTAGGCTATTTCCTTTATCATCATTAACTAGTATATCATGTTAGGATAGTATTGCTACTAATCCTGTCATCTTATAATCTAGTTTATTGCATTTGTAGAATCATGCATAGATAGGATGCATTTCATATTTAAATCAATCAAAAGCATCCCTCATTCTTGCATTCGTCATCCCTAAGCTACTTTGCTCAATGGTCTGAGAGAAAAGGCATTGGCTTGAGGGACCTTGTGAGATAGAGAACCATGGAACCAACCTTGGGAAGTTGATTCATCCTTCATGACTTCATAACTTGCACCAAGAAGTCCTGTGGGTGTGTGAGCAAGCCTCTTTGAGACCACATTTTCACATTTTGGGTTTCATCGACCCGCTTTTCCCACACACACTTTCCTTTGCGGTTGGTCTTGTCTCTCGATTCTCCCATGATCCTCATGAGAGTCATTGTCAAGCTGCCAAACACATTTTGTGGTACATTCAGGGCTCTAGTTCTCATGGCATTCACTACACATCAGGGGAACCTCACATTGTTGGCTACATTGACTCAAATTGGGTTGGTGATGTCACTGATCAGAAGTCTACTTCTGGCTTTGTTTTTTGTCTTGGCTCTGGTCCTATCACATGGTCTTGCAAGAAGCAGACTGCTCATGCATTATCATCTACAGAGGCTAAGTACCGAGTTGTTGTGCTCGCCAGTCAGAAGATCTTATGGCTTCGACAATTGATGACTGAGTTTGGTTTCCCTCCTGATAGTCCCACTATTCTTTGGTGTGACAATGAGAGTGCTATTCATATCTCCCGCAAATCAGTAGAGCATCAACAGACGAAGCACATTGAGCTTCACATGCATTTCATCTGCCATTTGATTCATGATAGTTCTCTCATTCTGGAGTACATTCCCACTCTCGAGCAGGTTGCAGACATCTTCACGAAACCTTTTGCATCACCGCACTATCTTTAGTTGCACTCTATGCTTGGGGTGAAGGAAGTCTTGGGGGGTCTTTATGAGGCCTTCATTTCTTCCTTCTTCTTCTTTCAGCATGTTCTTTTATCTCTTTTTGGAGAGGAGTTTTTTCCCATTGGGTTTTCTCTTTTTTCTCTGTTTCATAGAGATTTCATTGTATTTGGGTACCTGGTTAGGCCTTGTTGTCGGGACCCATCTTTCCTGCTTTCAATAGATGTTCTAGGTTTTAGCTTCTCCCTAAGTCTAGCTTAAGGGGGGGTGTTAGAGTAATCAGGTCTTTACTTGATTAATTAAACAATATTATTTAATTCTTTAAGTTCCCTATTATCTCTTTTTACACTTAAGCTAACATTAGGTGTATAATAATTAATTCTTTTATTAATTATTATGTGCAAGCCTAGATTTTCCCTTTTAGGGTTTCTTGACCTATTAGAGGTTAATTTTTTTTTCCTTGTATCATTATCACATTACTCTTTTGGTGAAGATTGAGCTCTCATCTTTTGAGCATATTTTTCTGTGTTTTTGTTTTTCATATTATTTGCTTCCTTGCTTCTCCTTGTAACAGATTATTCAGCTTGCAGAAGATCTTTAAGCTCCTGTGGGGTTGTATTTCTCAACTTTCACACAATCAACATCTATAAAAGTACTCAAGGTAAAGTCATCATTCTTAGAATACCACAAACTAAAATTAGTTGTCACTTTCAAATATCTGAATATCCTTTTTATAGCAATAATATGAGATTCCCTAGGATCAGCTTGAAATCTAGCAACATGACACACAATGTTCATTATATCAGGTCTAGTCTGAGTCAAGTACAACATACCACCAATCATAGATCTATATATGGTTTGATTAGCTTTCAGAGAATCATCGTCTTTTGTCAACTTACATCCGGTCACCATGCTACAAGCTAGGGTTGCCATTGCACCAAAAGATCGACTTGTCAATGCCCGATACAACCACTAGATGTATAGAATCCACATGAGGCTGTTAAACCATGTCGCGAATCCCCACGAGGGATGCTAACCCACTGCCAACAATCTCACTCATCACGACCTATGCGGTTCGAACCTATGACCAAGCTCAGATACCACTTGTTACAAGATAGGGTTATCATTGCACCAAAAGATCAACCTGTCAATGCCCGATACAACCACTAGACTTATAGAATCCACAAGAGGTTGTTAATGTTAGAGTAAATTAATTAATTAACTTTACTCTCCTCTTAAGATTTCTCTTTATGCATACATTAGTCATTTAATAATTAATATTAATTATTAAATGCTCTCACCTTAGGGTTAGGTTTTCCTTTCGGTGTTGATCTCCTTTATAAGGATTGATCTCTTGTATTATTGTCATATTCTTGATTCATTTTTCTTTGATAATAAATCTTTTCACTTTGTCAGAGCCAAAACCCTTGTATTCGTTCTCTCTCTTTCTCTGTGAAAAGTTTCTTGCATGCAGGTTTCTTTGGGTTCTGTGGATTTGTATTTCTCAAATCCTACATGGTATCATAGCCATATCTGTTGCAGCTTGTTCAGACTTTTGAAAGATTTTGAGATCTAGGTTTTGGTTGCATCAGATCTGTGTTTGTCTTCTGTTTTTTATTTTGGAATAGGGGGTATTTTTTTTCGGTGCCCTTTGAGCCCAAACGGACCTCACTGTTGAGCTCGTAACGCTCCAAAACCCCTATTTTCATATAAAATTCATCCGATTTGGACACAGTTGCTCCAGAAGGCAAAAAAAATTTGCCCCAAGGCCGTACAGCCCCAGGGCACGCAGCCCGAGGCAGAAAAATAAAAAAAAATCACAATTTTTTTTTTAAAAAACAACATTTTTTTGAAAAATCGGGCGCAGCCAGCTTTGAGCCCCGCGTCGCCGGTGTGCAGCCCGATAGCCACTGCCCGGCCATCGCCGCCAGCTGTTTCCACTAGCCGCGGCCAGGCAGCCACCGCCGTGCCGCCGCCGAAGCCCGCCGCCCCCGAGCCACCGTGTACCTCCCACTCTCCGCCGAAACCAGTGGTGCCACCCCTGCATCAGCTCCTGGTCGCCCAGAAGACCAGGGGCCTATTTTTTTAAGCCCTTGAGGGCTCTAAGGGCCCATTTGGGCCTTTTTGGAGCTGTTTTACAAAATCGGGCATAAATCGGGAGTCCGATCTCCGTTTTTCGAAAACAAATAGGCATTGGAAAACTGACTTCGAGCCCATTCTAATGGTGCAATAATTTTTTCATATTTCTCCAGTTTGATTGCATTTTTTTGCAGTCAAAGTTCGATGAGCCTTTTTGCACTCCGAAGGGCATAACTTGCTCGTTTTTGCTCCGTTTTTCGAAAGCGAATAGGTGTCGGAAAGGTGGTTCTGTGCTCTTTCTAGATCTATAGTCTATTTCATTAGTAAATTTTTCAGGTGCTCAAAATTTTGTCTCAACCAGTTACTGCTTTCTATCATTTTCTGGCTTTCAGTTTGTACTAGGGATTAGTTTTTTGCATTGTGGGGGGGTGTTTTTTCTTGCTTTCTATTATTTACATCAGAAAACCAGAATATACAAACACCAAAACAAAACAACCAAACCCCTTCTGCATCTTCTGTCTAGTTCTGAAAGACCATTTAATAATAATTAAAAAAATTCAGAGCAACTGAGGCACAGTTCACAGGATGGCCGACAGACCTATTGAATCTCTCACACTGCATAATTACCACACTTGGAAGGGTCGCATGATGACTCTTCTCCAGTCTTGAGGGTTATGGTCCTGTTTGGATGAGGTTCAGCCTTAGTTGACATGTCCTTTTGAGGTTATGCAGCACATGAACAATATGGATTAGGCTATGGGATTGATGGCTTTACACATTTCCGACAGTCTCCAGTTTCATCTTGAGAGTTGTCTCACTCCTCGAGCCATTTGGACTAAAAGTTTGATGGACTTTTTGGTACTGTCAACGAGTTCAGAGCTTTGCAGCTTGAGGCAGAGTTAACTTCCTTGGTACCTGATTCATTTCCCTCTATTAAGGACTTTCGGATGAAGTTCAAACAACAACGATCTATCTTGCAGGGTTGTGGTAAGACTAAGACTGATACAGAGTGCATTTTCCTGATCCTCTCCAAGCTTCGGGGTCCATTTCATATCTTCTCTTCGACCTTCTATTCCACCATGGATGCCTTGGGTGCTCGACATGTCATGCCTTCTTTTGAGGTCTTTTGTGATCGTCTGACTCGTGAGCAAGCTAAGCTTAAGCAGTTGGATTCACTTTCAGGTTCACAGAACCAAGCATTGGTAGCCCAGTCCTCCAAAGAAAAACAGAAGCAGAAACTGAAACCTAAGAAAGATTCAGAGGCTAGTGAGAATCCCTCCAAGCCACCACCTAAGTTTGATTCAAAACCTCAGTCCAATTCTAAACAGGGCAAATCTTCAAAGTCTGGTGAGTCTTCCTCCAAGACTAAGAAGAAATCTGGTGATCCTTGCAGTTTTTGTGGCAAGGAAGGACATCCTATTTCCCAATGTTGGAAACGTTTAGAGGCTTTGGAGGAAGCCATGCAATAGCATAATATCAATGCTCCTCAACCTCCTTCACAACCCACAGGGAAAGGTCATGCTCTTTATGCACGAGCAATGTCCTCCGCATCCACTTGAATTCTAGATTCTGGTGCCTCTCACCATATGACACACACAGAGGATTTGGTCACCGCTCTTGCCCCTATAGGCACTAGACATATTGCAGTTGGTGACTCAGTACAACTTTCCGTTCAGGGTTCCGGTACTGTTTCATTGGATGGTGGTTGTCTACAGGATGTACTTTTGGTTCCTGACATTTTGACAAACCTTCTATCCGTTTATCAGATTTGCCACTCTGGCTCTGGTAAGACAGTTGAGTTCTCACCTCATGATGTGGTTATTCGAGATCTTCATGATCCTGACTTGGTTGTGGCTACTGGGAGTGTGGATTCTGCATCTCACTTATATAGTTTTGATGGCTTTGAGAGTTTAGACACTGTTGGTTCCTCTCTTATAGCACATGTAGATTCAGTGAGCGGGCTTTGGCATGAGCGTTTTGGCCATGTCAATTACAGATATCTACAGCAGATGAGTACACAGGCACTTGTGATTGGGCTTCCACATATTTCTTGTACGGATGGTGTATGTCGTGGTTGTGTTCTTGGCAAACATCATTGAGATCCTTTTCCTAAGGGTCGAGCCTCTCGTGCTAGGGTAGCCCTAGAGTTGGTACACAGTGATCTTATGTCCTTTCTGACTCCTTCCTTTTCAGGGGCTCGTTATGTGCTCACTTTTATTGATAACTTCTCTAGACGTACATGGGTGTACTTTCTTAAGTACAAGTCGGATGTCTTTGACTCCTTCAGGATTTTTAAGACATTTGTGGAGAAGTAATCTGGACTTTCTATCAGGAGGATACACACAGATAATGGGGGGGAGTATGTTAATCAGGCTTTCAGAGATTTTTGCACTGAGCATGGTTTACAACATCAATTTACAGTTCCTTACACCCCTCAGCAGAATGGTGTTGCTGAGAGAAAGAACAGAACCTTACGGGAGATGGCAAATTGTATGATACAGTCACGAGCTATGAGTTCTTCATTTTGGGCTGAGGTAGTCAATTGTGCCAATTATATTCAGAATCAGATGCCTCATAAGGCATTGCAACATATGACTCCTGAGGAGGCTTGGACCCATGTCAAGCCTGATGTTTCTACATTCCGAGTTTTGGGTAGTGAGGCTTGGGAATTTATTCCTGATGCTCAGTGGAATGCCATGGAGAGGAAGAGCCAACCACTCATATTTGTTGGCTACTATGAGGATGTTAAGGCATACAGGTTGTTTGATCCTAATTCCAGAGAGGTCCTGTTTCGACGGGATGTCCAGTTTGATGAGCGCTATCCTCCGATGGATTCTCCATCACCAGCTTCTCCTTCATTGCCTACTCCTTCCTCTTCATCTCTTGAGGATTACTTATCTCTTGAGGATGATATAGATGATGATCCACCATCTCCACCACCACCAGTTGCTACGTCTTTGCCGAGGTGGGCCCGTGACACTGTTGATGCAGCTAGTTCTTTGGCAGGTGATCCTTCAGATACTCGTCGCACTCGTGCTCAGACATCTGGTTCTAGTATTTTAAGTCATGCCATTTCAGATGATCCTCAAAAGTTTTCAGAGGCGATAGGACACTTTAAGTGGGATAGGGCCATGGATGAGGAGTATTCTTCTTTGATGAAGAATCATACTTGGGATCTTTGTCCTCTTCCTAAGGGAAGAAAGTTGGTTCGGTGCAAGTGGGTGTATCGTACCAAGTATGCTGCAGATGGTTCTATTAATAAGTATAAGGCTCGTCTTGTTGCGAAGGGGTTTTCTCAAGTAGAGGGTATTGACTACTCTAAGACCTTTGCTCCTGTTGCCAAGATGAATTCTATACGCCTGGTACTTTCACTTGCAGCTTCACAGGGATGGACAGTGTTTCAGATGGATGTGAAGAGTGCCTTCTTGCATGGAGACCTACATGAGGAGATCTATATGGAGCAGCCTCAGGGATTTGTGCAGGACACTTCTTTGGTTTGCAGACTTTGCCATTCATTGTATGGTCTCAAACAAGTCCCCAGGGCTTGGTATGAGAAGATGGACTCTTTCCTGCTTTCCTCTCACTTCACACGCTGTCATTCCGATCACACAGTGTATATTCAGCATCATGAGGGTGATCTTTTGATTCTTGTGCTATATGTAGATGATCTCATCCTTACAGGTAGCTCATCCTCCATGATTCAGAGTGTTCAAAAAGCTTTGATGGAGCAGTTTGAGATGACAAATCTTGGTCTCTTGCACTTCTTTCTGGGTCTACAGGTTATTCAGTCTTCGGATGGGATTTCCATATTTCAGGAGAAGTATGCTCTTGATATGCTTCAATGATTTGGCATGCTTGATTGCAAGTCTGCCCCCAGTCCATTTCAGTCAGGTGTTGTTTTGTCTTCCACTTGCTCTACTCCTTCAGTAGACCCCACTTTATATAGGCAGTTGGTTGGCAGTTTATTGTACCTGACACATTCTCGTCCTGATCTTTCCTTTGCAGTTGGCCTTGTCTCTCGGTTCTCCCATGATCCTCATGAGAGTCATTGGCAAGCAGCCAAACGTATTTTGAGGTACATTTGGGGCACCACTCATTATGGCATTCACTACACTTTAGGATCCCCTCACATCATTGGCTTCACTGACTCCGATTGGGCTAGTGATGTCAATGATCGAAAGTCTACTTCTGGCTTTGTTTTTTGCTTTAGTTTTGGTCCTATCACATGGTCTTGCAAGAAGCAATCTGCTATTGTATTATCATCTACAGAGGCTGAGTACCGTGCAGCAGTGTTAGCCAGTCAGGAGGTTTTATGGCTTCGGCAGTTGATGACAGAGTTTGGGTTTCCTCCAGATTGTCCCACTCTTCTTTGGTGTGACAATCAGAGTGCCATTCACATTTCTCGCAACCCAGTGGAGCATCAACAGACAAAGCATATTGAAATCCACATGCACTTCATCAGGCAGTTGATTCAGGATGGTTCTCTCATCTTGGAGTACATTCCTACAGAGGAGCAGGTTGCAGACATCTTCACTAAACCTTTGGCATCTCCGCGCTATCTTCAGTTGCGCTCCATGCTTGGGGTGAAGGAAGTTGTCCTTGGGGGGTCTCAGTGAGGCCTTCCTTCCTTCCTTCATGTTTTCTTTTTAGCATGTTTCTATATCTTTTTTTGGAGAGGAGTTTTTTCCCACTGGGTTTTCTCCTTTACTCCGCTTTATAGAGATTTTCTTGTATTCAGGTACCTGATCAGGCCTTGTTGCTGGGACCCTCTTTTGCATTGTAGTTCCTTTACTTTCTTCTGCATTGTTTGTAGCTGCATTGTAGCTCATCTTAAGGGGGGGTGTTAGAGTAAAGTAATTAATTAACTTTACTCTCATCTTAAGATTTCTCTTTATGCATACATTAGTCATTTAATAATTAATATTTAATTATTAAATGCTCTCACCTTAGGGTTAGGTTTTCCTTTCGGTGTTGATCTCCTTTATAAGGATTGATCTCTTGTATTATTGTCATATTCTTGATTCATTTTTCTTTGATAATAAATCTTTTCACTTTGTCAGAGCCAAAACCCTTGTATTTGTTCTCTCTCTTTCTCTGTGACAGGTTTCTTGCATGCAGGTTTCTTTGGGTTCTGTGGATTTGTATTTCTCAAATCCTACAGTTAAACCATGTTGTGAATCCTCATGAGGGACGTTTGCCCACTGCCAACACACAATAGGTGTACCAACAGATTTAGAGTCCTCAAAACCAAATTTCTTCAACAATTCTCTTACATACTTAGACTGAGATATGAAAATACCTTTATTCAATTGAGTAATTTGCAATCCCAGAAAGAATTTCATTTCACCAATCATAAACATCTCAAATTCATTTTGCATCTCTTCAGCAAATTTCTTACATAAGTCATTTCCTCCAAAGATAATGTCATCAACAAAAACTTCAACAACCAAAATGTTATGCTGATTAATCTTGCAATAAAAATTACTATCAGCAATACCTTTTATTGAATCCAAGCTTCATCAAATACTTATCCAATTTAGCATACCAGGCTCTAGGGGCTTTCTTTAATCCATACAATGCTTTCTTCAATCGGTAAACCATGTTCTTTTTATCTATCAGCTGAAATCCATATAGTTGCTCAATGTAGACTTCTTCTTCCAACTCACTATTAAGAAAGGTTATTTTGGCATCCATCTGATAAACCTTGAAATCATTATGAGCAACATAGGCAAAAAATAATCTAACAAATTCAATTATAAGTACCGGAGAAAAAAATTACTCATAATCAATTATTTCCGTCTATGAATAACCCTTTCGAATAACTTCATCCTATTCATTCAACTTATTTCAGAATACCCATTTAATTCCACTTACATTTTTATCCTTGGGTCTAGGAACAAGAATCCATGTATCATTTTTCTCAATATGATTCAATTCTTCTTCCATATCTTAAATCCAATTTTCATCTTTACATGTTTCATCTACATTTTTAGGCTTAGGCTTAGAAATCAAACAAATTTCTTCAACAAGTCTTCTCCTAGTCATCACACCTTTATTCTTATCACCCATAATCTATTTTTGTGAATGATTCAACCTCACATACCTGGGAGTTTTAGGATTTTCTTGAATTTCAAGTTTTTGAACTCTTTCTTCTGTGTTAGCATTTGCACCTTCATTCTCAGGTTTTTCCAGAGCAATCTAAACTTGACTTAGGTTTTGTTCTTGCTTTCCTTTATCTGAACTAGCACCCTGATCATCATAATCATATCTGCAAGATCTAATCTATCTCACATTACCTTCATCAATCTTCACATTAGCACTTTCATCAATTTTCCTCAATCTTTTATTATAACATCAGTAGGCCTTACTTTTAGTAGAGTAACCAGGAAAGATTCCTTCATCACATGTAGCATCAAACTTTCCAAGATCTTCATCTCTTTTGATATAGCATTTACTACCAAAAATTCTAAAATATCTAATAGTAGGAGCATGACCAAACCATAACTCATAAGGAGTCTTACCAGTATCACCTTTGACATTTACCCAGTTAAGAGTGTATGTTGTAGTATGTTGTCCTTGATTTCGGCATGGCCAAAACCGTGAGGTAACCCTACGAAACTTGTACATTTCGTAGCCTACGTCCTCCAAGGTCAGTCGACTTCCCTCATAATTCGTGTTGATTTGCATCTTTATTTTTGTCATTTTCATGTTTTTGGCCTTCAACTTTTATTTCATCTTTTGTCTGCATTTCGGGTTTTAAAATTCAAAATGCAGCATTTCTTGTGTTTTCCTGCACATCAGGTTTTAAAACCCAAAGTGCAGTTTTGGTCTGCCAAGTAATGCAGTTTGGGTTTTAAAACTCGACATGTTGGTCTGTCTTTATGTGCAAGTTGGGAAATTTTTCCCAACCTACAGGTCTGCCTTTATGTGTAGGTCAGGGAATTTTTCCTGACCTGCAAGTCTGCCTATGTGCAGGTAAGGGAATTTTTCTCGACTTGCAAGTTTGCTTATGTGCTTGCAACCTAGGTTTTTCCCAATTGCATATTGGGTTTTAAAACCTGACCTGCAACCTTGACCTACCCAAGTGAAAATTGGGTTTTAAAACCTGATCTGCTGATTTTTCTGTCTTTTTATCTAAGGGTAATTTTGATCTTTCAGGCATCTTTCTGGATCTTTGAAGCTGGTGATATGATGGTGAATGTCGATTTTCATGATGAAAATGTTGCAAATTTTGGCGGATAACTGATCTTTCTCCAAGTAAATCCAGAGGCAAGAAAATAAAGAACAAAGTGTTCTCATTGACACCATCTTTTCATGTAGTTGCATTTTTAGATGCTGCAAGTTTGCTCGCAGCCGCATATTTTCTTTATGTTGTAGTTATAGTCAAGTGGGTTTGTGCAGTTGAATTAGTCAACTGTGCCCACCTTTTTCTCAATCTCTTTTCCTATATAAGGAGGACCCTCATTTGTAAATATTTATCTTTTATTATGCTAAGCAAGATTGCCGAATTTTTGCCTCAACTAAGACTTTGAGCTTTTGTTGTGAAGATTCAATCAAGCAAATAAAGAAAGCAGTTCTATTTGATCTCAAACTTTGTGTTGTGTCAAAGATTGTTTATATGAGTTGATGTTCCTATTGTTACTACTTATCAAATTGCCATTAGTTTTATATTCAAAGTCATACTATATATTCTAGTCGGTTAGCACTACTGAATCATATAGTCGGTATACACACAGAGAAGTCGGTATGCACAGTCTAGTCGGTTATAGAAGAAAGCAGTCACAGAACACAGTATACACCGAGCCGTCTATCGAGTATCTTTTTGAGACTACTGAGCAGTAAAGGTGACACATCGAGTTGATATTCATCGAGTGAAACATGTTACCAGATACATTGAACCTGGACATGCATATGAAAACGTGTTACAAGATCAAGGCACATCTAACCGTTATTACATTGGAAATTGCACCAGAAGATTGTGTATGATTACAAGGACAATATAACCAATGAAATATTTTGTTTAGTTATTCATTCGAGGAATCTTGTTTGTAAGATCAAAGCAATGAATTGCATCACCATTTTAAGAGATCTATTTATACAACATGAGTTAAGAACAAGGAGTGTGCATATATGTATGAAGGAAGACTGTTACAGAGACACAAAGGTCACCAAGAAGGTTTTCAGAGAACAGTCAAAGAACAGAGTAAACAGAAGGGTTTACCAAGTTACTATATGGGTTACCGAGGTATGCTTTAAGCTAGGTAATCTTATTCTGAGCACATAGAATCTGCTATAACATTTCAGATGTAAAGTTGCAGATATTTGTAGTGATTTTATTGTAATATTGTGAAGTTGAAAGAGAAACCTTTAACAGGGTAAAAGACTCTAACCAAGTCTATAAATTGTAAAGCCTCTAACCAGGTGCAACATTCAGAATAAATGTTGTGAAATCCTTTAACAAGGTAGATCTAACAGATCTTGTTACTCCTAATAGGGTAAGCTATCAGAAATAGCTAAACATGTAGCTCTAATAGAACATCTTTATTATTGCAGTAGTGAAGTTGTGGGTGCCATCCCCACCGTAGTTTTTCTCTCTAACCAAGAGTTTCTGCGTAACCAAAATATGTGTTATGGAGTGAATCATGTATGATTGTTATTTATTTGTTTTAACTTTATTTTATGTTACTGCACTATTCGGTTTATGCATAACAGTAAAGTTATTATTCAAGAAAAGTTTTGAAGTACTGATTCACCCCTCCCCTCTCAGTACATTAGCTTTCCATATTGGGCCTAACAATTGGTATCAGAGCTTGAATCTTGGAAAAGGGTTTAACTACCTAAAGAGAAATATCTTATCAATGGAAGGCTATAAACAATCTCGGAGGATTGTGTATCTGCAAGAAGAGCTGGATCATGCAAAACAAGTGATTGCAGACATGCAAAGGCAAATGCAAAAATCACTGAAAGTAAGAAGAAGATTATCTGATGACTTGCAGGATTCTCAAGAGTTAGTGGAACAAATTGAGACATCATCTAAGAACAGTATATCTAAAGAAACTAAAGAAATGATTGGAGTATTAAAAGAAAAGAACAAAGCATTGGCTGATCAACTAAAAGCAATGAAAAGAGAACATGAACATTTCAGTACACAGATGACTGAAAATCTAGATGCATGGAGGACAGCTGAGGATAAAGCAAGAGATCTACAAAGAGAGAAATAAGAACTTGAAGTCTTGGTATCTGATAAGAATGATGAAATCATAAGGTTGAATGGGATTCAACAAAATATGACAGATCAACTAGGCTATGCACATCATGAAGCAATTCTAAATAATGATGAGAATCAAGCATTGAAACTTGAAGTATCAAGGTTGATTGATGAACTTGAAACAGAGAAGAAATCTAAAGAAACATTGAAGAAGAGTTATGAAACATCAAAGATGTTGGATGAGCAACTGAATACAAGAAGACCCAACAAAGATGCAGGACTCGGTTACAAAGGAAAAGACTCTACCGAGAAAGGAATTCATACTACCGAGAGAGGAGAATCATCAAAACAAGCTGGAACCAGGAATAAAATCAAAAGGAAGAAGCCTATTTGCTACTACTATGGAAATCAACATATGCCAGATCAAAAAAGGTAAGCAACCGAATATCACGAAGTCAAATGAGTATTGTTACAAGTGCAATAAATATGGTCACACATCTAATCAATGTAGGACAAAGTCTGTTAACAACCATCAGAAGGCAAAATTTAAAGGGTTTTGTAAAAACTGCAATAAATATGGACATAGTACTGAGAAGTGTTGGTTTAAGCAAAAGAATCACATGTGGTCTGCACACTGAGCAAACACTAGTGGTTACCGAACCCACACAAATCCTTACCAACAATATGCAACAGTACCCTGGGATTACAATACAAGGATATGGTGCGAATGTTGTGGGAGATATGGACATATAAGTGCCAACTGTTTTATAAGATTTGGAATGAACAACCGAAGATCATGGAGAAATCCTGGTATGGCATGTTTTCATTGTCACAAAGTTGGACATTTAGCTGGAGATTGCAAAGATCAACCTAGAGGAGACACTGAGGAGATAAAAGAAAAATTCAAGATGATTTGGAAAAAGAAGGAAATCATGTCAGATGAAGAAAGCACCTTAACTACTAAGTTAGGTGCACCTATTCCAAATTAATCAGCAAAGGTATGAAGGGACTGCATTCTCTAAAGGTTAAATCATAACACTTCCTATTCTATTATGTACAAAATTCAAAACCTGGATAGTTAAGATGCATTAGTAAGTTTGAAATTCTATCAAAAGTACTTTACAGAAAACCTGTCAAGTCGATAAACAAGGAAATTTGGTTACTCGGTTAAAATGAAAGAAAAGAGAGTAAATCGGTTAAAGGTAAACCGAGTGCATTTAATGTTTTGACCTAACTTGCACGGAGCCTGATAAGGTATTTTGTGTACTTAAAGGTATTTTCGTGGTCATTTTCATTCACCAAAGTTTTCAAGAGAGCAGAGCAGAGCGAATCAAGGCGATCAAACTTCATTCAAAGCGAATCCAAGGTATTTACATCAAATCTCATCACTGTTAAGCTGGTTTTCCAATCTTGTCAAATTGCTATTATCTACCGAGTGCGAATCGTCTGTCGTTTGTAAACCGTCAAACCCTAAGGATGGTTTGCTAAGTTTTATTTGGAATTTGCAAATGGCACCTAAGATCCAAGATCCCGTAGTTGTCAAGAATGTGGAGAAGCCATCTCTGAAATACACCTTGACTCCTAAAGTCGCCTTTGAACCGGATGACAAAACTGCCTTTTCACTCATCCCAGAATGAGTCTTGTTAGTCGAAGATGTTAGATTCTTCACCAAATGCCATGTTGAAGAACTCAGTCATGTTGAGATTAGTGACACATATGATGAGCTATGTACTGATGGCAAAATGGATAGCAAGTACGAGCATATCAAAATCAAGGGATTAATTGAAGCCCTAGCCTATCCCCGTGTATCCAAACCCCAGTGGGTTAAGTTTGTTTTAAGTAGAGTTCATGATGATTTTATGTGGCTAGAAGAGCAACCATTCAAAATCACTAAGGAAATCATTCATGTGATCACCGGATATCCTATCTATGACCATGCACGAGCACAAAAAATGATATCACAGAAGGAGTTAATCAGTTTAACTGGAGTAGAATCTGATTACTGAAGACTGAAACTGAATAATGTCACTGATGCAGAACTTAAATTTGCAATTAGAGTAATTGGTTACTGTTTCTTCCAATCAGCAAGGGAAAACAATGTACCCTGTGCAGCAGTTGACTTAGCCTACAAAGTAGTGAAAAAGGGAATGAAAGTAGATTTATGTGAAGTGTTATTGAAGAAATTGTTTGAGAACCTTAACACAATAAGGAAGCCGAAAAAGAACAACTCGGCAAATACACTGAAGTTTGATTTACTTCTTGTATGCATGTTTTTCTACTTTGAGAAGTTCTTTCCCTCAGTCGGTAAAGTAGTTTGGGAGCTACACCGACCTATCACCCATCAAATTAATGACTTTATCAAGAAATTGGGAGATAATTTTAATGATATCATGGATGACTACTTCAACAAATTTCAAGAAAAGATGCACAACAAGTACCAAATTCCACCACAGCTGGTAGAAAAATATAAGGATAATATATGTTTTGAGGTAGACACTGATTACTGCTATGTGAATACTGTAGAACCTAGGACTCAATCTTTGTCACCAATGGGTTATGAGATTGACTATGATATTACTCAACAACAAATTGATGCATATCTTACACTGCTGAGGCATGCTACTGAACTAAGATATGGAACTTATGGAGAAGTTAAAGAAAAGGTGAAAATGAGCATTGTAGTACCTAAAGCTACAAGAAAGGCTACAAAGATGATAAAGGTTTTTCTGAGAAATTCGGAGAAGAATCCTCCTCTACACCTATCAAAGGCACTCTTGCCATTACCAAAGAGGAATCTGAAGCTCAAGAGGCAACAATAACATTAAGTACCGAGTTGCCTAAGGGAAAAGTTTTGAAAAGAAAGAAACTGGACACTACAAAGGCCCTACTGACTCCACCAACAAAGAGACCCAACACTAGAGCATCAATTGCATCACCAAGTAAGAAACAAAAGAGTGTTACTATTCCCAAGGTAACCAAAACCTACAAGAAATCTACTCGGAGACTCATTATGACAGAAGAGTCTAGTGATACAGAATCAGAAGATGCCAACAAATTTCAGATTGTAAAAAGCAAGAAGGTAAATATTCATAGTGTTAAAAACTTTTGTGCCAATCTTAAAGAATATGGTGGATTTGCAGGATTTAGATATGTCAAGTATGAGACTAGGAATAATGATGAGAAGCGACAAATTGAAGAAGCTGTCATTTGCACACTTCTAAAGTTTCGGCTAGCTCAATTAGAACTAGTAAAGTCACTTCCGAGTGAATTGTACTTACATATTGATAACAAATGGAAATATGCAATGGACTCAGAGAAACAAATTAGAGAATGAAGTCTAGTCCATCTATTTTTTGATATGTCTATAGTAGAAATAAAGGAGCATTTGACAACCTACAATTCTAAATTTCTTGTCAAACAAAGAGCCTTAAAATTGATGAATGGGCTATACATTGATGTAGAAAATGAGACAAAAGCCAAATGGCAGGAGATCTTCAAAATAAAAGATGTCAGTGAACAATCTCGAGTTGAAATTGTTGATGTCACCGAGCAAGATCCTCATGTCACCAAGCAAGGTCCTGATGCTACCAAGCAAGACCCGGCTGACACTATTCAAATTGATGAAGATGTCATGGATGCAGAAGCACCAGAGCAGGAAATGATAGAAGGCACTACCTATGCAAAACTTGTATCTAGTGAATCTATGATAGTACAAGTTCAGCCTTATCCACCGATCAAACGACCTGTCTCTACCGAAGCTCCTAAAGATACAACACAAGGCATCGAAGGTCACAAGTCTAAAGCAACAGAAGGTACAACTAAAGATCAGACCTCTCAAGCACCGTCAAGCACTGAAAATGTTACAACTGAGACCCCCAATACCAAGACACCCAAGGACACCACAATGGCTACAAGAACCAACCAAAGTGTTGCCTCTACCAAGCAACCTACTGAGGGTCAGCAAGCCTCACAAGCAATTGTCTTGGTACAACCAACCAAAGGTAAAGAGAAGAAAGTGAAAAAGCGTAGTTTTAAAGTTGATTTAACTAAACCGATAGTGTTGCCCAATGTGGATATTTCAAAATTAAAGGGGCAAGCACTTACTGATTTCGGTGAACTATGCAAAGCAAAGGTCGAACAAGAAAAACAAATGGCCATTCAAAAGAAGAATAAAGTACTACAGAAGGTGAAGACACTGCTAACAGAAATGTTACCATCAGCGACAGTGTCAACCGATGCAGCCATCCACATTCAATTGGATGAACTCCTTAATCAAATAGAAACATCTGGAGTTGATGCATCTGAGTACCTGAGCAGGCTAAAAGAAAAATAGCTTACTGCAAAAATGATTGAAGAGGTACAAAAAGCTCTCACTATAGGAAAAGTCAAGCTTGTCAAGTTCATTGTTGTGTTGTCCCCTCAACTCAAGCATATTCTTTATTTATTTCAGAAACTTTGTACATTTTCCTTATTTATTAAAGATATCAAGAATAAAACTGATGCAATTGAGAAAGAGATCACCGATCTCTTAACCAAGTTGACCACAGAGCCTAATTCAGTTCAGAACTTTTATACCAAGCTTCAATAGCTCATGGCTCAATAGTTAGAACTCAAAAATGAAGAGCATAAGATCAGGCTGGACATAATGACCCTCCAGACATTATTCCTTCCTCATCTCTCACCAGTTCAAGAACAGATCAACCGAGCTACACGCCTATCAACTACACAAGAGGGAAGCACTCTTGATGGCTTAATATCACTATTGGCTGATATTCAAGTACAAAATTCTTTAATGGAAAGTGTAAAGGATGCACTCTCAGTCGCACTCACCGACGCCCGGAAGAAGTATAAATCTATTTTTGATCAATTACCGCCCCCGGCTGGAAATTACGTTTTTGATGTTTGTCAAAAAAGGGGAGTAATACTACATAAGGGGAGTAATATACTATATTTCAGGAGTGATACAGTTTTGATAATAAAGTTTTGAGTATTGTATAAAGGGGAGTATACCAAGCAGAGTATATAGAGTATGCAGAGCAAGCAGAGAGCACACAAGCACATAACCAAGCATACAAAATCAGAGTTATGTACAGTATAATGATAAAGGGGAGTATATCTAAATATACTATTTCATTGACTATTGTATATATTGTCAAATGTAGTCATTTTGCAAGTATATAGATTTTTGAGTTATGACTTTGAAAGTAGTTTTTGTCAAACATCTCAACTAATGTCAAAAGGGGAGATTGCTACTACTTATCAAATTGCCATTAGTTTTATATTCAAAGTCATACTATATATTCTAGTCGGTTAGCACTACCGAATCATACAGTCGGTATACACACAGAGAAGTCGGTATGCACAGTCTAGTCGGTTATAGAAGAAAGCAGTTATAGAACACAGTATACACCGAGCCATCTACCGAGTATCTTTTTGAGACTATCGAGCAGTAAAGATGACACACCGAGTTGATATTCACCAAGTGAAACGTGTTACCAGATACATTGAACCTGGACATGCATATGAAAACATGTTACAAGATCAAGGCACATCTAACCGTTATTACATTGGAAACTGCACCAGAAGATTATGTATGATTACAAGGACAATCTAACCAATGAAATATTTTGTTTAGTTATTCATTCGAGGAATCTTGTTTGTAAGATCGAAGCAATGAATTGGATCACCGTTTTAAGAGATCTATTTATACAACATGAGTTAAGAACAAGGATTGGATCACTGTTTTAAGAGATCTATTTATACAACATGAGTTAAGAACAAGGAGTGTGCATGTATGTATGAAGGAAGACTATTACAGAGACACAAAGGTCACCAAGAAGGTTTTCAGAGAACAGTCAAAGAATAGAGTAAACAAAAGGGTTTACCGAGTTACTATATGGGTTACCGAGGTATGCTTTAAGCTAGGTAATCTTATTCTGAGCACATAGAATCTGCTATAACATTTCAGATGTAAAGTTGCAGATATTTGTAATGATTTTATTGTAATATTGTGAAGTTGAAAGAGAAACCTTTAATAGGGTAAAAGACTCTAACCAAGTATGTAAATTGTAAAGCCTCTAACCAGGTGCAACATTCAGAATAAATGTTGTGAAATCCTTTAACAAGGTAGATCTAATAGATCTTGTTACTCCTAACAGGGTAAGCTATCATAAATAGCTAAACATGTAGCTCTAACCAAGCATCTTTATTATTGCATAGTGAAGTTGTGGGTGCCATCCCAGCCGCAGTTTTTCTCTCTAACCAAGAGTTTATGCGTAACCAAAATATATGTGTTATGGAGTGAATCATGTATGATTGTTATCTATTTGTTTTAACTTTATTTTATGTTACTGCACTATTTGGTTTATGCATAATAGTAAAGTTATTATTCAAGAAAAGTTTTGAAGTACCGATTCACCCCTCCCCTCTCAGTACATTAGCTTTCCATATTGGGCCTAACACCTATGTTCGTTGATTATATATGTTCTTTAATTCCTTGATATTGGTGATATTGTTATGTGAGTAAGAGAGCTCTCTAATTGTGGAAATAGACTTTGTGCTCCTTGCATATTTGGGAAATTTCCTGATGTTAAGTGACTAGTGGTAGGCTTTGTATTTCTGCTATTACTTGTAGTTTTAAGGATTGGGAAAGTACACTTGAAGATTTTGAGCTGCAAGATGGATTTCTTACCATTTGTGATAATTAGTTTAAGTTAGTGTTACATTCAAGAAAGACTTTGTGCTTCTTGATTGTAAGTTTTGGTATAGTTTGTTGGATTAATTTGTTCATTTCTTTAAGTATCAAAAGTGATAGAGAATTGTAACAAAGTGGAGGGAGAATACACAGACTCTGAAAAAAGAGAGTTATATGCCCGAAACTTACCCACGGATTTTAGTTTCTTGTTAATTAGAGAAGAAATTTCAAAGAGAACCTCCCCTTGATGAGAGGAGAGATTAATTTATCAACATAGCTTTGTGTGAATCTTATATTTTGTCATTGGTATGCTAGTGAAAAAATATTCACCCAACACAGTACTCATAGTTTCTCTCCAAAACACATGCATAACATTTCCTTCAATCATCATGGTTCTAGCAGCTTCTAGAACTGTTTTATTCTTTCTTTCCACAATGCCATTTTGTCGTGCCATCCTAGGAGTAGATAAATGTCTCTTAACTCCATGCTCTTCACAATATGTATGAAACTCACTAGAAGTGAATTCTCCACCTCTATCATATCTCAGACACTTCAACTTCAATCTAGTCTCAATTTCAACTCTAGCTTAAAAAATCTTGAACTTTTCCAACGCTTTAGACTTCTCTCTTAAGAAGGTAACCCACATCATTCTTGAATAATAATCAATCAACAACATGAAATATATGTCACCCTGCAAGCTCCTTACTCTAGAAGGACCACATAGATCAGTATGTACAAGATCCAACAATCCATTATAATTATATTATTTTCTCTTATAAGTAACTCTTGTCTTCTTCCTTAGTTGACATTCCTTACATACTGGATTAGAAGGCTTTATTAACTTTGGTAGATCTCTCACTGCTTGAGTAGAACTTATCTTAACCATGCAATCAAAATTTACATGACACATCCTTTTATGCCATAACCAACTTTCATCAATCTGAGCAATCAAACAACTTTTACCACTAGCATTCAAGTAAAATATATTACCTTTAGTCTTTTTCCCTGATGCAATCTCAGTTATGGAGCTACTCAAGATCTCACATTTGTCATTCTTGAATTTCAAGTCATATCCCTTATCAACCATTTGACCAACACTCAAAAGATTATGCTTTAAACCTTCAACATACAACACATCATCAGTATTGTGCTTACCATCAAGAGAAATAGAACCTCTACCACAGATTACACAAGCTTTGTTATCACCAAATCTTGCTATATCACTATCATTCTTTTTAAAGTTTACAAATTTACTCTTATCACCTGTCATATGATGAGAGAAACCACTATCAATTACCCATTCATGTTTCTCCCCAACTTTAGTAGCTAAAGCTTTCTCCTCATTATTGCAGCTTGTAGAATCTATAGTTACATGATCATCTTCCTTGATAGCAATGAACACAAATTCATCTCCTGAATTTCCCTTATCTGACTCATCATCTGTTACACCTTCATTAGTAGCATAATAACACTTCTTTTGATATTTAGGCTTATATGGCTTAAATGACTTCTTAGGATTTCTATCTCTTTTCGGACACCTTGATGCAAAATGTCCTATCTTATTACATGCAAAGACTGTAAGAGGTAACTTTATTTCTTACTTACCAACAACTTTAGGAAATTTTATGCCAATAAGTGCTTCAAGCTCCTCAAGCTCTCTTTCTTCATCTTCCATCTCTTCCATCTATTTCTCATATCTAGATACTTTGTAGAACTTTCTCCCGGATCATATCTCTGCTTCCCATAAATAATAGCTTTGAATGCAGATCTAGTCTTAGGAAGTGAGTCCAAACTCACTCAGCTCAAAAGAAGAAAGCTTACCAATAACCATGTCTATTGTCACAGTCTGGATCTCATCAATAGTAACAACTTTATGTTTGTAAGTAGAAGGCAATGATCTCAACACTATTCTTCTAAAACTCCACCAACACATTTGATTCCACACACAAGCTCATTCACTTTCTGCATAAAAGAAGTAATGTTCTCATCTTCACTCATTTTCAAGTTCTCTTCAAGCTCTACAACTTATCAATCTTCACATGACTATCACCTTCATACAAGGTCTTCAATTTTATCCAGATTTCATGAGCAGTCTCTAAGTCCATCAAATTAGTCATCTCAAAATATGACAAGACACTCAACAATGCTTCCTTAGCTCTAATATTGTATCATGCTTCCTTTATCCCATCTGGAGTAGTAGGATCATTCTAAGGAACATCATATACATTCTTAGTAATCTTCCAATACTCTTTCTCCAATGCATCTCAAATGACATTGCATCTGACCTTTCCAGAGAGTGTAGTTCGTTTCATCAAATCTTGGACTATCCTTCTTGAAAGCAAAGGCTGCCATCTCGGATCTCCTCAAGCAACCAAGCTTCTTTCGAAAGATCTAGTTCTGATACCAATTGTTAGCAACAATGCAAAAAACTGAGGAGGGGAGGGGGGGGTGAATCAATTTGCACAAAAAATTTCTACACCTTAAACCACAAATCATATTTGATAATTAATAGTTAAAGCATGAAACAACACCACATCAATAACACACATAACACAAAGATTTTGACGTGGACAACCTAATAAAGGAAAAAACCACAATGGGAACCTACCCATAATGAGATAATACCCTGTTAGGAGTAAATGTAAATATTACAATGGGTAATGCACATGCATTCAGGCACACTGCCTAGAGCTCACTACTCAAAATAAGAAATATAGAAAGGTTAGAACCTTTAGGGAAGGCTCATTACCTTACAGGAAGTCTCACTAACTTACAAAATTATTTGGATCTTGATTACATGAACTATGAAAATAACATCTCAATATGCCTAAGTACAATTCCAGTTAAGCTCACAGACTCCTCTGCAACACACTCCTTTGCATAACTTCGCTCAACTTCCTTGCTATTGAATGATTGATACAATATTTGCACATAACACTATCTCTCTTAATGATTATTACATTCATTTATACAAGTCATCAACCTATATTACAAGGTCGGCTAAACCCTCAATACAAATAATAGAATAATAACCTTACACGTTGCAATGATAAATGCAGACCAAAACGATTTTGGCTAAGACATAGTTTAGACCCAAATCAATACCACAAACACGCAACACCTCCAACAATTATGCCTCGATCATTCACAACACGATACAACTACCAAGAATGTCACATAACACGAAGGACATCACTAGACAAAGAAAATCTTCAATAACGTGCACAATAATCAATCTAGACCACCAATAGTCATAAAAAATGATCTAGAAATATTCACAAGCAACATGAATTGCACCACAACAAACACAACAACTTGGATCACTAGAATCATCACCATCTCTCTATCGGAGCTCAAGAAAATCAACATAACTGATTGTCAACTTAAAAGATTCACTTGTGGATTTCCAAATCATGAACCAATCGAACTGAGGACACACATCAACGTCCATAATACATCCCATACATTCGCAACTAAAGATATAGCAATTCCAGACCTCAAACCAGAATACTGAATAACATGAACAATTGAATAACATCCTCAATATTGGATTACATAACTTGATCAAAACATCATGCGAACCTCTGCAAATGGGAATGAACCATCTATAAACAACATACCAGAAACCCTATAATCTGCAAAATCTCATTTGCAAAACAAACTCATCTAACCAAACTGCAACACTGGAATACAGAAGAATATGTTGACATCAATGACAACACATTAATCGATATCCAACAGTTCATTCAAATGTATCACTAAAAACAAAATACCCTAAAATACTTCACAAAAAGTCCATTCATTCTCAAACATTTCCCTTGGGTAGTAAAATCTAAATCCTTGTCAAATTCATGGGTGATTTAACTTCTTGCGACACCTCACAATACCTTATTATTTTATCGTAAACTTGTCTTCTAGTGATATAAGTAGAGTGCTTCTATAACTTTAAAGCAACTTAATAGAAGGTAGCTAAATCTATATTTAAAAAATTGTAAATAGTGGCCAAGGTTCTAAGTGGACCCCTTCAATCCTCATTGCCACCTATTGTGTTGAAAAATTCTCCAATTGAAAATGTTTAAACGTAATTAGATGTTGATGTCATATAAACATACATCACAACATTGATTGAATTCTTCATAGAAAATCTATTCTAGTGGGTGTTTTGAAATTGTGTTGGCCTTCGAAAAAGAAAAGAGACTTGTTAAAGTAATACTTAGAGTATAAAAACCAATTACTTTTAGTCCATAACTAATCTATGTAAAGATAACATTACGTACTATCATGATTTTATGAATATGTTCAATGCACCTCTCCAACAAATAAATGATGCTTGAACTTTATATGTTGCATATTGACAAATTTAAAAGAAATGATTAAAAAATAGTACTTTCTTATTAACCAATCACATATATTGATTTATTTTAACAAAGTAAACATTTGATTTATAATATAAATATATTAATTTGTTAACCAAAAAGTTTCAAAAAAATAAATCAAGTAATTTATTACTAAAGATTAAACTTTTTGATTTCTTATTGCAAAACTTAGATAAAATGCATCACAAGAATACTCAATATTGCCAATTCATTTTTGATAGCTTTAAGTGCTTGTACATTGTTAGTATAAGAGTTTTTGGAGCCATTTTAAAGTAGTTCATTCAATTGTATCACTAACAATAAATTACCTTAAAATACGTAGTGAAAAGTCCATTCATTCTCAAAATTTTCCCTTAGGTAGGAAAATCCAAATTCTTGTCAAATTCATGGGTGATAACTTTTTGCAATGCCTCACAATACCTTATATTTTATCATAGATATGTCTTATAGTAATATAATTAGAATGCTTTCATAACTTCAAAGCAAAATAATAGAAGCTAGTTTTAATCTATATTTAAAAAAATGTAAATAGTGACCAAAGTGCTAAGTGGGTCCTTTCAATCCTCATTGTCACCTATGGTTTTGATTTTTTTTCCAATTATAAATGTTTAAACGTGATTAGTTGTTGTCCTCATCCAAATACATCCCAAGATTGATTAAATTCTTCATAAAGAAACTATTCTAGATGGTATTTTAAAATTGTGTTGACCTTTGAAAAAAAGAAAAAAAGACTTGTTACAGTTATAAATATAGTACAAAAACCAATTACTTATAATCCATAACTAATGTATGTTAAGATAACATTAGTTACTATCACGATTTAATGAATATGTTCAATGCACCTCTCCAACAAACAAGCGGCGTTTGGACTTTATATATTGCACATTGACTAATTTAAAAGCAATGATTAAAAATTAGTACTTTCTTGTTAACCAATCACATATATTGATTTCATTTTAACAAAGTAAACACTTGATTTAAAATATAAATATGCTCATTTGTTAAACAAAACGTTTCAAAAAACTAATTAAGTAATTTATTATTGAAGATTAAACTTTTTGATTTCTTATTGTAAAATTTAGATGAAATGTGTCACAAGAACAATCGATATTGCTAATCCATCTACCTATTTATTATCACATAATCATTCAAACATGTTGCAATCATAGACTGGTTGCTAATTGATATGACATTTGTTAATATCACAAACTAGATGACACTTGTTAATAAATAAATGCTTCTCACATGGGCGTAATTGTACATCCTATAAAATCACTTAGTATGGTGCAAAAACATTAATACACATAAAAATTTATGAATTAAATTCAAAAAGACTTCAAATGATCTAGATGAACTGTGAAAAACAAACTCACACCTTATAGCCCCTAGACTTAATTTTTACTAGTAAAAATATCCTTGCCCTATTTTAGTTGTACAAATCAGTTGAGGATTGCATTGAATATCTAGTATGATCTATAAGATGCCTTGTACGTGTACTGCAGCAAATCATAAGAGATCGGGAAGAAAAGTAATTGTACCTTAAACACTTTGCGTGGATGGTCCGTTAATCTAGCGCAGAGCATGACCTAATGCAGCCTAATTTAGATTGATCTATTTGTATAAAAAATCTCCTAATCCACCTAATATCCAGTATTAAATTCTACTCTCCGTTCTACTTGACAAAGGGAAGGAACCGTAGGCGATGGGTTAGCTTTTATGTGGGTGAAAGAGAAAGAAATTAGGAAGAAGAGAGACAGACTAGTCAAGGCAGAAAAGCCAAAGCTTATCCTTCCGCCATGGCTGCAGCAGCAGCAGTTGCAGACAACTGCAATACATTACATATGGCTTGTTCCTCGGTAAGTGAGGCTCATGGCAATGTACCCACTTTCTGAAAACTCTTCAAAATTTGATCTTTTCTGGATTTCTGAGTTCAAAATGTGATTTTGTTTCTGGGTTTCTTGTTTGATTGGATTGGCTGGTTTTTGTGTCATGTGGGTCTGTTTTGCAGGAACCTGTGACTGCAACAGAAGGTGAAGGTGGGAAGCCTGTTAATGGCGAACACCAGAATGGGAAGGAGAACCAGGAGAAACTTGTCGGCAAAGAAGACGGAGCAGAACAAGGGAAGGAGGACGAGGCTAACGTTGGAGCTGACGGTGAAAGTTACGGCGCAGGCGGTGGAGATGAGGAAGGTGAGGAAGAGGAGGATGATGATGATGACGGTGCCGTGCCTGACGGAGATGAAGAAGATGACGACGATGACGACGGCGAGGAGGATGATGAAGATGAAGAGGATGATGAAGATGAGGAGGAGGATGAAGATGATGAGGCTCCTCCTCAACCTGCAGCAAAGAAGTTGAAGAAATGAGAAAATTTGGTTCATAACTGAGGTTTGGTTTGAATTTTGTTAGGTTTAGAGTAGGCTAGAGATCTTCACTTTAGGCACCTAATAATGGTGGAGGTGGCATTTCAGAGCTTTAATGTCTCTGCTCTCTGTTCGTTAATGTTGTTATTTTTTGGCTCCTGGGAGTCAGAGATGAGAAAATTGTAAAAGACCACATTTTAACTGACCGTAATTTAAACCCATCTCTTTTTTTTAGGGTTTTCTTCTCTGATTCATGGGTTTAAAGAAATGGCTTTTGTGTAGCATTTATAGAATGACTTCTTTGTACCAGTAATGTGTCATATGTTGGCTTCCTGTAGATTGACATTAAGAATGGTACTGTTTTTCTCAGTTCTGGTTAAGTTGCTTTTCTGTTTTGTAACTTTCTGAGTCGTTGACTGCCATTACTGTGGCACAAGAATTCCTGATGTTTGTCAATATTTAGTTTTATGAGCAGTATGCCTTTTTTTTTTTTGTTACTGGTAAATTTTTTGAGTCAATGGTTCTTCAGCCTTCTCCCTGGGCTTAAATTGCTCTTCAGCATGAG
Organism: Cryptomeria japonica; assembly: GCF_030272615.1. Taxonomy (NCBI): domain Eukaryota; kingdom Viridiplantae; phylum Streptophyta; class Pinopsida; order Cupressales; family Cupressaceae; genus Cryptomeria; species Cryptomeria japonica. The sequence goes on along the minus strand of NC_081413.1, from coordinate 592,857,613 downwards.
CATAAAGCCCAGAACTCACTGTGGGGCTTGAATTCAAGTGGCCGTTGTGACAATGCCACTCAAATACCAACACTGTGCCATCAACGTTAACAGCATGTTTTTTCATATTTGAGTACTTTTTTCAGTTACCCATTTTTGTAGGACTGTTTCTTTTTTATAAGAAATGATTAATAGGTTGGCATGAGTTTTCCACAATGCATATAGTAAAATAATAAGATTGTTTTTATTAAGATTGTTTTTAGATACATTCTGTGTATATATATTTCCAGTTCTTATAGTAAAATATACATATATGTTTCTTTTATGATTCACATCACAGTAAATATGACTGCCCAAAACAAATATTAAGTTTGGTTTTGAATTCACTGTATGTATTTTTCTTTGAATTCACTGTATGTATTCACTTGTTGAATAGAATTGTTTAACTGAGAATGTCAGTTACAGATTTCTTTTCATTACGACTAAGAATCAGAGAAAAATTTGTGATCTGGGTTTTGGAAGGAATGTTTATGTTAGAGCTCTTCCTCAAATTCGGTTAATTATAGAACATGAGGAGTTACTTTTTCTGAAAAGAGTTTTCAAGATAATGTTTATTTTCAGAATGAGATGTCCGAACAGCCTGCATATTAATGGTGTAACTGTCTTCAGAAGTATTGTGGAAAATTTAAATAAATGTTTGCTCATGCATGGATTACCCCTTGAAAAGCTCTTACTTTTGTATTAATCATTAGTTCCCATCACCACGGTTGGCAAGAATTTAATGGGCATTTGTTGTGGGTCTGTAACATTTCATTTATTTGCTTGCCCAGCGACTTGTTGTTCCTTTGTTATTTATTCCATTGCGTATTTATGGCTTTTCTGTAATGAGCTTACTTATGAAAACCAGTTATGTACTCCCTCCCTTATGCCAGTTATGTACCCAGTTATGATCTAACTGAGGGTTTGAACCAAGGTCTTTTCCCTCTCCATCACTCAACCTAGCCCAACCAAACCTGGAAACCCTAAACTCTATCTACTTGGGAATTATTCCCCAGAATACTACAAGTTTGCAGGCAACCTGATCTTGGTTAAGCAATCTTTTTAGGCAGAGAAGACCATAGACAGACATATAGATAGAACTTTTAATGGCCACAATACTAAAAATAGTTTAGGGACAAGTCAATCTTCTGTATTTCAGTCCGTATCCTATTTAGACCATATGATAAGCAACCTCACCTTCTCAATTGTCTCCATACTGAAAAAACCGCCCCAAAAAAACAGCTAATTCCCCATCGTCCTCACATTCTGTTGTACCTTATCCATCACCATCCTTACAATTGTGCAAGACCCATCATGATCCAGAGCACAATGTCTTCCCACTCATTGGTCATATCAACTCACTTTCTGCTTTAACCCATCAATGAGAATCCCTACACTTGAGCAAGACCCATAATTACCCAGTACACAAATACACTTTTACTCCTGGTCATATGGCTCAAATCTCTGGTGTACCTAGTACTCCTATCATAAATCTATTACTTTGGCCGGAGGTCACGCGATCGAACCACAAGAAGACTGTTGAAATTCAGGCCTAGGTAGGTAGGCCATAATGGATTGGCCTTAAAATCATGTCAATGTCGTGCCCACGATTTCTTGACCGTTTCGCCAGCTTCAAAATGATTCTTCACGTGTTATTCGAGACGCGGAATCATTTGTGAATATTCTTTGAAAAAGTCGTCGAAATGGATATGTTGTGGAATATTCAAAATATCGTGGACAAGAATAGGCACACGTATATTATATACGTCGGCCAGGATAACGTATATATTATTATATTGTTTTATTTTAGGTGGGTTTATTTTGAGGGGACCATGGTATTTATACCTTCAAGGTTCATTTAAATTTTTTATTTAAATAATAAGTATTTGATATGTGTGGTGATGATTATTTCTTGGTACCTTAAGATAGTGAGATCTAGACAATCAAATGTGAAATTAATGTAATTATTATGGATTGTGGGTACTCATTCTTTTTTTGTCTTTATGTTGTACTTGGATTTTGTGTAGAAGGTTTTGAATTCAATTTTTTTGCCTTATGAAGAACCATCAATTGTTAAAGGGTAATATTTGATATAAGAAATCAAAGTAGAGCCTTTGAATTTGAGCCTTATGAAGAACCAATCAATTGTTTAAAAAACATTGCCAAACACTTCCCTTCCATGTATTTAACAAAATAACTTGTCTTATAGAATCAGCCACAATATTATTATCAAGGCTAACACCTAAAGTTGCCTTTCTAGCTCAAAGAATGACCAAATATAGTTGGAAAATTAATTAAAATTACATTCCATGTTTTTATTAGCCAAAAAAACATGCCCAAAAAATGGGTTTTAAGCTCTCTTTTTTATGACAAAAAGGACATTCAACTCCATGAAACACTTATGCTGTAGCTTATGATGACCTATAGGTAGCTTATGATGATGAATCTTTCAAGTTAAAAACCCGGCATTAGCTTTAACCTTAGATTTCTATGTTTGAGCACTCAAACTTCCATGAGGGTTTCTCTTGAAAGTTACAACTCCATTTTTTGTTCAGCCAGGACTAGGCGATAACTGTGGGTAATGGTTATGCAACATTATTCCTAACACGATGTATTTTTAAAATTTTTATTTTATTTTATCAAAATGAAGATTAAAAACAGATGGTTTTTCATAACCAGTTGTTAAAAAACACCACATTCAAAAAATCATTTTTGAAAAATGACATGTTTTTAATCTTCATTTTAAAAAAATCGAAAAAAAAAATCGGGTACTAAATATAATGTTGCATAGCCAGTGCCATAATTTTGTAAGGAGATTTAAATAGATTGTTTTTAAGAGGAAAGCTTGAGAAATGAAATTTAGATAGCCATACCCAATCTTTAGAAAAATCACAAAGCAAAGGGGCGCATAGCTTCATTACAAGCTCCATTGGAACCAAGGAGCTCACAAAGATAGTGAACCCTTTTATACTAAAAGTACATTTAACTTTTAGCAAGAAACCCACTCAAAAAGATGAAAATCCCAAATATCACTAAATTGGTGAATACCCTTCTTGAAAAGATAGTAAGCATGTCTTGGAAAGGCAAGAGCAAGCAAAAGCTCACAAAGATGGTGAACCCTTTTATACTAAAAGTACATTTAATTTTTTAGCAAGAAACCCACTCAAAAAGATTAAAATCCCAAATATCACTAAATTGGTGAATCCCCTTCTTGAAAAGATAGTAAGCATGTCTTGGGAAGGCAAGAGCAAGCAAAAGGCCTTGATACTGTATCAATTTGTTCCATGAGATAGAGGAATTCCCAAAACTAAAGCTTCCGAAAACTAAAACCATGTTGTAAGAATCTTTCCAACTTAAACATTTACTAACATGTTGCCAAGCCCTCCAAATGGATTGAAGAGGGAAGAAGGGTTTCAATTGGAAGAAGGGAGCAAGGAGGATTTTATCTATCCAACCAGTAACATGCCATTTCTTTTTGACAACAACAAGACTAATTTGATGATAATAATTTCCAGGGCTCATCCCCTGAAACCACTCTAATTATCCATTTAACTGTTAAGCAAAACCCTTGAGTCTTGGGATCCAAAAGGCCAAGACCACCTTTAGCTTTTGGTTGAATACAATGCAACCAACTAGTTTTTCTCTCCCAATTAGACCATAGAAATTAACATATGAGCTTATTTAAGTCCTCATAGCCCTTCTTAAACAACATCCAACATGAAGAATAGTACACATAGGAAGCCTGAAAAATACAAGTAACAACTTGAATCTTGCCTGATAGAGACAAAAACTTATTCCCCCATGCCCCAAGCTTGGTTTTTAATTTTCTGATGAACTAGTTCCACATTTCAGAAAGCAAAACACCCAAACCAAAGGGAATACCCAAGTAACGGGTAATTTGTCCGTGTTTAATAAGTTTCCAATCGTTAGGAATCCACTCTGGTACTAGATCAGATTGAACCATAAAATAAATTTGTTTTATGATAAGCTAAGTCTGAACCAGAAACTAAGCAATACAGATTCAAGACTTCTAGAACATGGTTGATTTACTCTTCATAGTTTTGTAAGAATAGTATGTTCCTAATCACCACAACATTGTTGGGAATAAAAATCCCCTTAATTAAATTTATTTGATTGTATTTGTGCAACATATAACCAAGAGCATCTGTATTGAGAACATATCAAAAAGGCGTTAAAGGACACCCCTGTCTGATGGAATGTTGCAAGGGACGTGGATCAAACAAAAAATTATTAATAACTAACTAGGCATCGACATCTTGGAAAAGCATCTTAACATGTTTGCACAACTTATGACCAAAGCCAAACCATTGCAACATCTTTAAGATAAACCTCCAATGCATTCTGTCATGAACTTTGTCAAAATTCAATTTGACCAAGAATTCATTTTGGCTTGAATGTTGAGTCCAATCACTGGTCTTCCATGCCAACAATAGATTATAGAGGATAAACCTGCCACCAAGGAAACTTGTATGTTTAGATCTAACTATACCTTTCACCACAGGTTTTATCCTTAAGGCTAGTGCTTTAGTAATGATTTTATAAGAGGTGTTGAGCAATGTAATCAAACACCATCCAGAAATAGAGTCTTCATTTCTCCCTTTTGGAAGAAACTTAATTAAACATTTATTAATAAAAGGCCCTAAAGAACTTTGCTCCAAAGCCTCCATGTATAAAAGATAAAAGTCCTCCTTGATGTATGGCCACATTGTTTGACAGAACTATTATGATATCATGGAAGAATACATTCAAGATATTATTCCCAAAAAGGTGGAAGTAGTAGATTATTATTGTTGTGATAGAAAGAGATACGAAAAGAGGAATTTTGGAAAAATAAGGATTCATTAGTATTTGTTTGCATTAGCTCTCCATAAATATTTTTATGACACATTTTAAGCAGTTTACATCGTCTTAATTGCCTTTGATATTGTGTGTTTTTGAATTTCTAGAAAAGATGAAACACTTCCTCATACCTTAAAGAGTAAAGGAGTAGGACTGTAAAAAATGCCTAAAATTGTGAGACCATTGAGAACAAGAACTTGTCTAAAATCATATAGACAATTAATATACACATACTTATTCTTAGATGTGATGCTTAATTAGCAACAAGTACAATATAACTAATTGACTTTTCTTTTTTGATACGTATAACTAATTGACTTATTATTTCATTGTTATTATATTATATTTGTAAGTATAAAAATTGCACATCTTCTACATTGTGTTGGGCCCACTATGATTAGAGTGTCCCAAATGTGTAAAAAGTTTTCAATGAGAATATTTTTGTGAATTTGGCTCTTGATATCCTCATAACTTGATCTTAGCCCTAATATTTAGTCTCTACCCCTAGAACCCATAATTTATAATAGTTTGAGTTGTGGGTGTGGAATTGACTTTGGCCACCTCTGCAATCACAAATATGAACCTTGAACTTCTAAATTTCAAATTAAAATTCAATGTTATTTGACTTGTTCCCAATTGTGGGTAAGCTAACTAGTGCACAAGTCACTTGGAAATCCATTTTGAGTAGGTTTAGAATTTGATTTGTAAAAGGAATCTTAATGTTCAAACTAGTTACTTAGAATTGCATATTTATAAACAAACAATAGGTCAATAGTGTTATGGTACAAAGATACATGAAAGAGAAATTTGAAAAAGAAATCATTAGTATTTGTTTGTATTGGCTCTACAAAAATTCTTTTTATGATAGTTGTTTCAAGTGTTGTAGATCATTGTCTTAATTTCTTTTGATATTATTAATCTTGTGATAATTTGACTCTTCACATCCCCATATCTTGATTTTAGTCTTAGAGATTTAGTCTCTATCCTTAAAACCCATAATTTTTAACTCTTTATTAGAGTTGTGGGTATGGACTTACCTTGGGCCACCTTGGCAATCGCAATAAATCTATTTTGAGTAGGTCAAAATTTTGATTTGTAAAATGAATTAAAGGAATCTAGCAACAATATCAAAGAATTAAATGGTTTTGTTTGAGAAGGTTGCAATTCTCACAAGTCAATACATTCCTAAAGGTGTCCCTAAATGTCACCAATTTGAAAATATTTACATATTAGAAGATCAAGGCAAGCGTGTCCCAACAATCCACTTCATTTGAAAATCAATTTTGTGGGTATTGGAAGATTAAATTTTTGTGCAAGTTCAGGTTTTCATTTGGGTAATTGAATGAAATGAACATGTTGTCACTTCGTGGATTTTGTGTCATCTAAATGAGACATACAATTTTAATGTTGTTGTAAATCAATTCTTGGTATACATCACATTTTTCATCCTTAGAATCTAGCCAAGTCTTGCATCAACATTATTTAAATTTCAAATTTGTTATAGCATTTATTTTAGATATCTAATATTGGTTCCAACTCATTTATCTAGGAAGATTATTTATGTAATTGCATTAATTTTTTACTTCTTAAAAAATTATTCATGGAAGTGGTGTTTTTCCCCTTTGATATTTTAGGTCAACTTGATGTTACACAACCTAGCATTTATTTCTTAGGGTTTATCCTTCTTTCATGGTAGGTTCATACTACATTTTTTTGGTTGTGCCATCACATTCTCAAATTTTATGATCATTGGGCTTCTTTTGTGCTTCATAGTTATACCTTTCTTTAGGTTTTGTGTGTTCTTGTGCGATCTTGGCTTTATCTACCCTACTCACCCTTATTTTTATCTCGTGGGTTTCATTTGTTGAGTAATATTTTAGATCATATTGATTGATATTTTTTAAATTTAAATTAAATCTTTACCTTTTTTTTCTATCATTAGGTCTATAGGGCTCTATGAAATGTTTACATGATACATTTAATTCTCCTTGCATCTCCTTAAGGATAAGTCCTTATTTGAATCCCCATAATGTTCTTATAAATAATGTTATTGCACCTATTGTTGAAAATGGGGTTGAAGGTTATGATTATGAAGGACATTTAGAACAACAATGATGTGCACATAATCTTGCTAATTAAGTTGATGTGGATAGTCTTAAAAAATTGGTTCACTATTTTCAAACTTTGTTACGTAATAAATCCTTTAGGAGGACAACACTTCAAGGCATTGAATTTGACTAGTTACTCCTAATTTATGGAAGGTGTGCATCCTCGTCAGAGTTTGGTCTAGTTTCATCCTCAATTATGGCACACTTCTTGATATCTTTCCTCCTATCATACTTGCCACATAAAGTTTTTAATAATTGCACCTCCCTCCTATCTAATTAATACTTCACCTACCTTTTGCTATATCCTTATTGGTAGTATCCAAACGTTGCTTCTACCATTTCCCTCGTCACAGTTAGTGTTGCCTTCTCTAGTGCAATCCCTACATCCATCATGACCATCCATACTTCCATTGCCCGTTTCATAACCCATTGTCCCTTATTTAACATTATTCTAGATCCCAATCAACTCCTATCATGGGTATGTCTTTACCTCTTGGACTACCCTTTCATACACCCTCTACATAATCCATTGATTGTTTCCAATGCTTTGTACACCACCACTGTTTTAACATCTATATTTAATACACTATTCAAATGACACTAATGTAAGACTTAATCTAGCAAGTGCTCATGGTATCTCTATTAATATGTGTGTGATCCATAGCAAGATAATCACTTTCATGAGATGCATTTTCATTACTAGAATGATCAAGAAATAAGTTAATATAAATCTTAAAAATTTGATTCAGTAAGTGAATGATTGATCCCATCATCGATTATTCTTTTTCTTCTCCATTGATCACATTGTTTGATGAGATCCAAAAAACTAATTATGTTTCATTATGTATTGGTGGTAGTATGAGAAGTTCTTCACAAACTCACTTTCTTATGAATTTTGTATATCAATATTCACATGTACTAAAGAAAATATAACACTTATATTAAGAAAAATGCAACTCCTATTCTATTTTGGTACCCTACCATTCTAGTAGTTTATGTGCTCACTAATGCGAGCCTCTAGAGGTTGTACATCTACAAGTGATGCATTTGGTGGGTGCCCTTTTCCTAACATTACTCTTGTAAATGTTTATTTCTCAAGAACTTTTAGGTCATGTCATCCTAGAATAATCATCAATAAATAACATGAAATACCTTTCTCCATAAAGTCCACTTGTCCTTGTAGGCCCACAGAGATTTGTATGAATCATCTCCAAGAGATATGAAGTAGAATATTCCTTGTTCTTGAAACTTCTCTTTCTCTACTTCCCTAATTGGCATTCCCTACATGCAATATCAATAGGCTTGACAATCTTCAGTAAATATCTCATTTCTTTAGTATTACTGATCTTTATCATGTTGTCAAAGTTAACATGTCCCATCCTTTTATGTCATAACCAACATTCATTTCTTTGAGTTATAAAACATTTATTTCCACTTTTGTCCTTTATTTAATAAACATTTCCACTTGTTCTAATGCCTTCTACTACCATCTTTCCATTTTTTTCTTTTCTGATTATACATCTGGTATTTGTGAACACAACTTCATAACCTCTATTGCACATATGATGAACACTTAACAAATTATGTCTCAAACCTTCTACATAATAAACAACATCAGTTTTATGCTTACCATCAATTGAGATACTTTCTATTCCACAAATCGATGCAGCTTCCTGTCCTGCAAACTTTACTGATGCACCATCATACTTCTTGAGATTAATAAAATTTTCCTTATCTCTTGTCATTTGATTTGAACATCTGGAGTCAATGATCCACGATCTTGGTTCTACCTTAGCATGCAATGCAGTTTTATCTTTCGGTCTTTCGGACCTATTATGATTCTTCGCCTCTATAGCCAAGATTAAAGATTCTTCATTCGAGCCCTTACCATCTTCTTCTTTAAATGAATGTGTCTCTATAGAACATAAACTCCTTTTCCCTTTATCTTTATCACCTCTTCTTTTCTTAAAATCATGTCTTCTATATCTAATTTTATTTTCATCATCATCAAATTTTCTATAGTCTTCTTTATATATACATTTAGAAGCATAATGACCAATTCTTCCACAATTAAAACATTTTAAGGGCAACTTACCTTTATACTTTTCAGTTCCTCTCTTTAGTCTTCTTACAAAGTTCACCTCAATCTCATCCATATTTTCACTTATTTTTTATTTATCTCCTAATATCATTGACATGTTGAATGCAACTTCCTTCCAGTAGGATTTTATATCTTCTATCTCTCCAATTTCATAGACAGACAACATTCTGATAAGCTAATCAATTGAATAGTTGTTCACATCATGACATTCTTCAATAGTACACTTCTTCGGTTTGTAGGCTTTGGTCAATGTAAACAAGATCTTTTTGATAACATCACTTTCTTCTAAGATTCCACCAATAGCTCAAATAGCTTTTGTGGTATCATTCACTTTGTGTATGTAGTTCTCAACACTTCCATCATCGACCATTCTTAAACCTTCAAATTTCGGTTTCAAATTGAAGAGCCTAGCTTACTGAGTCTTCAAATCACCTTCATATGCATAACATAACTTGTTCCAAATTTTCTTATCTTCTTTCAATCCTTTAACCTTACCAAATACTTCATCACTTAGACAATTGCTAAGTAATGTTATAGCTTTTGCATTTGTCTCATGAGCCTTAATTTCATCTAGAGTCGAAGGTCCATTTTAAGGTTGTTGATAACCAGTCTGAATAATATCCCACATTCTGTTCTGCAACGTCTCCAAGATTTCATTCTTTCCTTCTAATAAGGAAAATTTGTTCCATCAAACATCGGCGCTTTAACATGAAGTTCCTGCATCATTTCTGGATATACCTCAAGTGGTTAAGCTTTCCAAAGAGAAACAAATTCTTTGATACCAATTGTTGAACACACGACATGACTGAGAGGGGGAGTGAATCAGTCCGAAACTTCAAAATAGATTAATTATAAACAACATCAACTTACTTAACAACAACATAATAATCATCAACACATAGGCATCAACCATCAACACATGAACACTAGATTTATGTGGAAAACCCAAACGGGGAAAAACCACTGTGAGAATCTAACCCACAATATATATCAACAGTTTACAATGAATATGGATTCTTGCCAAAGAGATCATTGTTCCAGACTTGCTTACTAAGGCACACAACCTTAGATACAAAATCAAGACTTTCTCTACTGAAGATCACTTTTTCATGGCAAGATACAAACTATTGTCGAGGGATTCACTGTCAATCAACAATGAAGGAAATAACTGAATTAAAATTGACAAGGATTCTCTTAAACATGAATTGTCCTTGAACAACTAGATTAAATGATCAACATAATGAAAAAATCGTTGATATCTTTTGCTATCACAACACATTGTCTCATTGAATATAACACCTTCAAGTCTCTTCTCAAATTGACTTTCACACATTCACAATTTTAAATCTACATGCATATCATTTTCATACACTTCACATACAATTCACTTTTCTATCACATTACAACTCATCCATCCGCACACCTTAAATATGAGATATAACATTGAAAGCCTAATTGAGGGTTGACCAAAATAGAATAAGTAATATTATAAAAAATAAGCCATTGGACCAAAACTACTCAAAATGGTCCACTCCAGGAGGAAGAGGGAACCAAAACATATTTAAATACATCCTTCCAAGATTAATTCAACAAACCACACACACTGATACATTCTCCAAAGTCGTTATCAAACATAACATGTAGATATAGCAATCAGTCAGCCACAAAACATCTTTTGATGCAAAATACTTCATGTGGATCTCCACACACCAAGATGAGACCCATAACTTGATGGTATGATGAATCAATAAGGATCCAGACAACTACTGAGAGAGGGGGGGGGGGTTGAATCTGTAGATAGAAAACTAAGAAAAACTTTTCACCAACCTCAAAAACAATCTCACAAGTTAATCTCTGAACTAACTAGTTCCAATACCGAACTACAAATTGCAATATCACTGTCAAGTATACCGGTTGACTGTCATAATAGAATAATAGTATAACAACTCTGAAACTCTCAAACCATTTAACAAAAAACATTCAAATACTTTACTAACAATAGTAAAGGTACATTTCAGATTACTATCGGTCATCTTATCATATCTAAGTGGATTTAACAGTTAAGCAAATTAACCATAGAAAACATAACCACAAAAACCATTCACCACTTGACACAATTATTTTGACGTGGAAACCCAAATGGGAAAAACCACGATGGGGATGCAGAACCACAAGTATTCTGAACTCTTCTAAAGTTCACCCTATTAGGAGCCAAGCTTGTTAAAGCTTTACAAAATTTCTTGTTAGGGACCACTCGGTTAAGGGATTGACTATAATGCCCTGTTAGGAGTAACCTTGGTAGAGGATTTGAAATCCAAGCTAATGGATCACTTGGTTAGAGGATTTAGATAACACTAAGCCTGTTAAAGCTTACCCAGTTAAGGGATTTGAGTGTTGTAATTGTTAGAGAACAACATGGGTTTGCTGATCTGGTAAGTAGCACTACTCTGCTTGATCAGATCCTTTTCATGCTCCTATCTGCCTTCACACATACTGCACATACACCTTCTGGTTCGGCAACCAATCACACTAACACTTAACCAAAATTGCCAACACTACAACAAAACAACTCATCGACCTTAGATGTAAAACAATAGGTCGGTAACACATCACAAACCTAAGATCTCATAGAGATTACAAACAAATCAGTTCAAGTATGACCATTAGACTACATAACAATCATTGCACATTATTCAATAAAACCTCGACCGCTCCTTGATCATCGCTTCATCGATTCCTGTAACTCATCACGTGGCTTCCACTTCACACAATGTACTCACTCATTCCCAAGATAAAACCATTATCTCTATGTGCCAAAAACCATTTAAAACTCTTCATAAACAACATGCATACGTGGCATAATCATTACCATTCATCATTTGATCATAAACCAATACAACTGATTCACCAAGCTCCATCGGTTAGGGTTTGGCACATCAACATGTAGGGTTATCGGTTGATCTTACTGCTTCTTAAGTGATACCAGTTTCCTTCATTAGCTCACCTACCGGTTGCAAAACAAAATCATAACAACATCATATACCGGTTACAATTGACATCAATGACAACACAATATTTCATCAATGAAGTCTTCAATCAAATACCAACATAACTGCATCCCAATACAACTTCCAACTCATATCCAAACCAAAAGAATATGATCCAACTAAGATAACTTAATTAGACATATCGAGTCACAACATAATCGAATATTATGAACGTAAATCAACAAAGATCTCTTGTGGAATAAAGAAATCATCTAAGAAACATACTAAGAATACTATACATGCCATGAAACAACATCCACTAAACTGTTAACAAAATCTACAACATATCTAGAGGGAACCAAAACCTTTCTGCACCACTTTGACAGACACACTCCTTGCCAAATAACAAAGATAACTATCCAAAATAAAATACTACAACCAACACCAAAAGCACTCAACTCAATCTGCAACACAAAAAACAACTACAAAAACCAAATGCATATCTAGAGCAACGTCTATTTGGATAACCAAGTTTGACATCAATGACAACCATACAAGCGCATGCTTCCAACATTCACCCCTATTGAGATGTCACATCCTCCTAGGTATACAAACTAATGAAGTTCATGATACAAATGGGCTAGTAGATAGGCCTCCAAGTGAACCATGTACCTTAGGTTAGCATAATCTCCATAGCCTTGCCACATTTGATAGACATGTCATGGTTCATCCTATCTGGACAAATGTAGCCACTAATAATTCCTCTAATGATCGTTGATCGAATCGATTTGGCCAAACCAAACTCGTACATCTCATCCCAACTAACATTGACTACCTTGGATCTCTAGGTCATAGTAGTAAAAAATTTGGTGCAGAGCATCCACATCACCAAACCTCTCTATCATAAACTACCAACTCTTCGTGAATCAGAATCTACAAAATTTGTGATGCAGCAACACCGGTCTAGTTCTTACTAGTTGGGCAGTTTTCAATGTAATTGCTTGAGAGCATGGAATTTCTCCATGTTGGAGTGTTTAGCATTATGGTTTTGGGTTTATTCCCTTGTATTCATGGTGCTTGTTGTGTTCAAGTTTCATAGCATTTGGCTTTATTTCCGGTAAGGTGTGGATTCTGGTATTGTCTCAGTTGATGTGTTCTTACCGGTTAGCCTAGCTGTATGTTGAGCGAAAATGATTTTGGGTCGCGGTTGATCTCCATGACTTTCAAATCGTTTGAGGTGTTTTCTTTGGGCCTTGGCCTATATTACCGGACGCCTGTGCATCATTTATGATTTGGAGATTGTTCTAAGTGATTTGAGTTGACATGTTACAGTTGCACGTTTCCTGAACTGATTGGTCTTTGGGCCGACTTGATTAAGTTGTAATTATTTGTAGGTGTATATATATGTAAGCTTGTGAATCATTTGAGGATAAGAGAGAAGTTAGAGGATTGAAGACAAAACTTTGAGATTGAGCGAAGATGTAGAACTGACAGGATTCTGATTCGATAGGACTGAGGCCGGAAGGCTGAGGTCCGGATTATGATAGAATCGGTAGACTGTTACTGGAGGTCGATTTGTTATGAGGATGATCTGCAGATCTTGTAATTTCACTATAAGCATTGTTTGTATCCTGGACTGCGATCCAACATGTGGCATGTATAATTCTACAGATTGTAATAAGATTCATTCACATTGTTTACCAGTTATGTGTTCTGTGTTGTTACCGGTTGTTCTTCCTGCTATTTCTGGCACTTTCTTACCGGTTACTGGTATGCTTTGCATGGTTTATGTGTTTAGATACAAGGTTGGGTCGTACTTCATTAGATCTCCCTCCCTTGACTGCGTCATATGGTATCCGAGCTAGTTCGTGAACCTGTTGTTGGACAAAGTGTTGTTTGTGCACCAGTTGGTTGGAAAGAAGATTGAGGCAACTTGTGGAATTGTTCAGATTGCCGAACGTGAGGCAGAGAAAGGTTTGCAGGTAGACTGCCGATCCTCGAGCTTGAGCTTGAGGCAGTTAGTGGGTGGAGACTTGAACAGATCACCGATTGAGGCAGGCTACAGTTTGTCGCGATAGATCACCGTGGAGAGGCAACCGAAAGATGTGGTTAGATCGTCAAATCCCTAAGGCAATTGCAAGTACCTACTAACCGATTGCCGAGCTATAGGAAGTGATGGGACTCACTTTTCAATTAAACCTGAGAGTCTGATGTAGGAGCACCGATCTAGTTCTTACCGGTTGGGCAGTTTTCAGTGTAATTGCTTGAGAGCATGGAATTTATTCATGCTGGAGTGTTTGGCATTATGGTTTTGGTTTTATTCCCTTGTGTTCATGGTCATTGTTGTGTTCAAGTTTCATAGCATTTGGCTTTGTTTCTGGTAAGGTGTGGATTCTGGTATTGTCCCGGTTGATGTGTTCTTACTGGTTAGTCTGGCTGTATGTTGAGCGAAGATGATTTTGGGTTGCGGTTGATCTCTGTGACTTGTGGATCATTTGAGGTGTTTTCTTTGGTCCTTGGCTAGTATTCTTAGAGGTCTGTGCATCATTTATGATTTGGAGATTGTTCTAAGTGATTTGAGCCAACATGTTATTGTTGCATGTTTCATGAACCGGTTGGTCTTTGGGATGACTTGATTAAGTTGTAATTATTTGTGGGCGGTATATATATGGAAGCTTGTGAATCATTTGAGGATAAGAGAGAAGTTAGAGGATTGAAGACAAAACTTTGAGATTGAGCGAAGATGTAGAACCGACAGGATTCTAATCCAGTAGGACTGAGGCTGGAAGGCTGAGGTCCGGATTATGATAGAACCGATAGACTGTTACTGGAGGCCGATTTGTTATGAGGATGATCTGCGGATCTTGTAATTGCATTATAAGCATTATTTGTATCCTGGACTGTGATCCAACATGTGACATGTATAATTCTCCAGATTGTAATAATATTCATTCACATTATTTACCAGTTGTTCTTTTTGTTGTTTCTGACACTTTGTTACCGATTACCGGTAATACTTTGCATGGTTTATGTGTTTAGCTACAAGGTTGGACCGTCCTTCATTGGATCTCCCTCCCTTGACTATGTCAATTTGGTAGACATCCTCGAGTGTGAAATATATAGTGCTCATTTTACCATCTCTCAACCAATGCAACTAGAAAACCAAGATTCGTCCAATCTCAGGCATAAAGGTCGCATGCCATAATCCCAGTATTGATAGCGTCAGATGGTCACCCTTCGTAAGTTGTTACTTCAGTCTCTAAGTCAATGGAAATCTCTCATGAGAATCTAAGGGTACTAGACTTTCCTACAATTACAAATGTAACTACATCAGTGTCAAGATTTATCAGCTTCAGTCAAACTTTATCTTACAACTTCATTAGATTTATTAGCTTCATCAATCACTGCACACTTTATCTTGCTGGGGAAAATGCCAGATTTCATCAATTCAACTACCTATCCTACTAGCTGCTTCTTTTTATCACATTGATAGCCTTTTTTGCCCCTACATTGACCATATATGCTTTAAAAAATAAAAACACACTTTTACTATGCATAAACACATTAAGACACATATACATGTCACTGTTGCACACATACACGTTAAGAAACTACATACACAGTTATACCTAGCATATACACATTAGCAACATAAACGTGTAATTGTTCAACATAAATGCACTTTCATGGACACAATACACGTTTTTGACATAAATGCACTTATACAAACCATGGATGCAATTTTACCAAGCAAAAATGTATTTTTAACATAAACATGTTGAAACCTAAACTAGACGCGCTAAGACTTGACACATACACATTGTTGGCATTTTTCCTACTGTCGCATTTTTGGCAATCTACTTCCTAGACCTACTTATGAAACCATAAATGTACAGAATCAAAAAGGCTAGAATGTACTCACTGAATCCCCATACTCCTCTGGCTGCTCATATCGTTAGATCTGCTCAAATCTATGGAATTGCTCTACCATAAGTCCATCGATATGCTTGCTTTCTCTCCTTTGCTCTATTCCTTGATCAATGCTACCAACCCTCATATTTATAGGTGTGGTAGCCCTAAGTGCCCGTAATGACCCCTCGTGGTCGCAATGATCCCCCGAGCCTTCTTTTTCACCCATCCTTTGCCTTTTTCACCTGCTTAGCCTCTTGCTTAGCCTATCCTAGCCTTTTTCCTTATCGAGAGATTGTCCAATTTTTTCCCAATTTTTTCACCCAACGAGGGCATTATCATTTTCCTTACTAGGGGCAACCTCTCATATCAATGTATTATTATTCTTTGAAACAATGCAACAAGATGCATTGTCTCAAAGAGGGGCAAAATGTAGAAACCTAAAATTGTCCCAGCCTAATTAAATAAATATTTTATTTAATTAATTATTTTGTCTTAAGCCTTATATTAATTAAATAGATCTTTATTTATTTTGATTAATTCATTAATCCTTTTCTATCCTTTCCCTATTCAAATAAATATTTTTATTAATTCAAATTATCCTTTCCCTCAATTAAATAAATATTTTATTAAATTAATTGGCCCCACCTCTTTTATTAATTTTTATTTAATTAATTAATTAATTAGCTTTTTCCCTCCATGACAAGTGTCATTCATCTCTCAATCCACCTTTAACCACCTCTCTAATAATTTCTTATTTCTTATACCTACCCTCTAATTTAAGCCGACCATTTATCCTTCCACCTCTTAATCCTAGCCCTTTGTTTCTAGGGCAGAGGATCCTTCTCCATAAAAGAGGATCCTTCTCCTATCCTTCCATATCTCAATCAAGTGCAAGTACCCAAACTCTATTGAATTACATACTCAACCACGTCCATTCTCCATTGAACTTTTGTGCACACATAATATTTGAGAGCAAACTATATCAAGCAAGATCAATGGAGATAGGAGGACAATGAAGACAAGCCCTTGGAGCATGTGAATGGTATATAATCTCTTTATTTTATGTTTTTGCATGATATTAAGTTCATTAATTTTATGTTGGATTCCATTGTAGAACTAGGGTTTTAGTGGTTGATTCCTATTGGATATTAGAGTTGTTGAAATGTGTTGTCATTGATGTCAACATATTCCCGTGTTCTTGTGCTTTGATGTTGCAGAGAGTTGGTTTGGTTGCAGATGTGGATTAATGTGTTTTGAGAAACTTATCTCTAGTTGATTTAGTTTGAGTTTCAGTATTTTGGAAGGTGATTTGATCGAGTTATGCGATCCGGTGTGATGATTGGTTTTTCTGGTGGTTTTGTATTGCTAAGTTGTGATTTCTAGTTTGTATTGCTCCAGAATTGATTCTTTATGTTGTGCAGAATTTGGAGAGTGTTTAGGAAATTCACGTGTGTCCTCAGTTTGTGTGCTTCATGATTTGGAACTTCACAAGCGTATGTTTCAATTTGTTGTTGGTGTTCTTGAGCTCCGATGATGAAATGATGATGATCCTAGCTATCCAATTTATTGCGGTTGTTGCAGAGGAATTCACGTTGCTTGTTGATGTTATTCAATTGTGTTCTATGCATTTTGGTGGTCCGCATTAATCATGGTGCATTTTATTGAATATTTTATTAGTCTTGTGGTATTCTTTGTGTTATACAACTTTTTGGCTAAACCGATGGTTGTTGCGTGTTGCGGATGATCTTGGTAAGATATTTTGTGGTGTTGGGTATTTGAGGTTTTGATTTGGGTCCATGCCATGTCCTTACCGACATTTTATTAGTCCACATATTGATTTATGTATCAAGTGATGTAATTTTGAAATTAGGTCTTATGTGTTGAGGCGACCTTGAAATATAGGTTGATGAATTGTATAAATACATGTAATATTCATTTGAGAGAGGTATCTGGATGTGCAAATATTGTTTTAATCCTTTAGTAGTAGAGGAGAAAAGAGAAGTAGTGCGAAGAGTGTGTAGAAGTATGAAGAGAAGAGTTTGAGTATATGTGCTTAACTAGAATTGCGATCGGACATTTGGAGATGATATTCTTTCAGTTCGTGTAATTTGGATTGTTATCTAATCTTTGTAAGCTAGTGAGCCTTCCCAAGGTTGTAGCCCTTTATTGTTTTTGAGCAGTGAGCTCTAGGCAGTGTGCCTGAATGCATCTGCATTCCCCAGTGTAATATTTACACATACTACTACAGAGTATCATCATATTGTGGGTAGGTTCTCATCGTGGTTTTTTCCTTAACCAAGCTTTCCACGTCAAAAAATTTGTGTTATATGTGTTGTTGATATGGTTTTTATTTTTGTGTAGCATCATAAAACTACGACACTTGCAATTTTTTACCATATTAGGGTCCTCATGCATGCGAATCGAATCCCCAAGCCAAATCGAAGACCGAAGACTTGCTTGACACCTAAACAACTGTATCTCTCTTGCCCTCTGCACTGCCCGAACTGCATCATGTCCTAGAAAAAAGGGGGCATCCTTTTCCTCCTAGGATAGGGGCACCCTTGTCCCTACCCCATTTTGGGGCAGGACCCTTTCCAATTTTGCATTTGAGGTTATGCATTGAGTGAGAAAACTCCCACAGTGTCAGCCTGTGATGGAAAATCAGTCAATTAGCCCTAATTGACGAGTATATAAGTCACATTTGCCCTCTCATTTGCATGAAGTTCAAAAAGTGGAAAAGTTGGATAAGTGATAAGGCGGGCATAAGTTCAAGCATTCCTTTCCAACATTGAGCATTCTCAAGTCTCCCTTCAAGAATAGGTGTTGCATTCAAGTCAACGATTCAACCATTGAAGAGGAGATTCATTCCAACATTCAACTTCATACAAGCAATTCTATCAACATTTCTATCACAACCTCCCTTGAGGTGATTTACATTTCAATCTTTCATTTACATTCACTTGTAAGTACTTTCTTTCATCATTTGGTTAATTCCAAAATTGGGGTTTGACCTGAAGGCAAACCCCCAATCCCAATCCCTTTTTCTCTGTTTTCTATGTGTAGGTTGCAAGTGCACAACTATTCTTTTGGATTTGGACTACATTTTTAGCAGCAGAAAACCCTTTTTCGTTTCATGGATTCTTCAGGGGACCGTGTACACTCACGCCATGGTCCGGACTGTTGGCATTTCAATTGCAATGAGAGATTGTTGGATTTTCATTAAGGATATTGAGAAGGTTGTTGGAGATTATTGATATAACTGAAAAAGGATGTTTACTGTCTTAATAATATTATTTTGTCATTGATGTCAAGAAATTGATTTTCTGATTCAGTATGATGTTGCCATATCTTGAGAAGTATGTTTTGATGAGAATTAAGATGTCGGTAAGTGACACAGAAAGAATATGATAATGGGAGGTAAGGAATAAGTTATTCAATGGGCAACTATTACCGAGTTAGACAATGATGAGATCATGTTGTTTTGATTGTTGTAATATCCTACATATGTTGTTTATTGTAAGTTTAATACTGTACTTTGATCACCGAGCAAAACACCTAGTCGGTAAACCCTAAGGTTATCGATATCGGTTAAAGAAGGTAGAATGTCTATCGAGTGAAGTTCAGTATTTACCGAGTAACAACCAAGTCGTAACAAAATGCATTAAATAAATGGATACAACATTTAATGAAGGATGCCAATGAGCTAGAGATGATTAGATGATTGGTATGTCGTGCAAGAATTTTGTTAAGGATCTACGGCCTTGAAAAATCAAGAGCTAGATCTACAGCACAGATTGAACCACAATTACCTAGCACAAGTTCCAAGGAAGATATACAAGTTCCAAGGCAAAGTAAAACATTTTTTAGATCGAAGGATACATCGAACCTAGTCAAATTTGAAGATCTGATGGCTAAGATTGATCATGGGAAATGTGATCAAGGAGATTAAGCGGTTATACATTGTTTATAAATAAGGAATTGTTGATGAACAAGTCATGTGGGCAAATGTATGCACAGTGATGCTACAGAGGTGATTACCGAGCACTGAAGCTTAAAGATCTGATTGAAAAACAAATTTTGAAGCCCAGCAAAAGACTAGATAAGTCTTATGAATAGATTGTTTTGAGCAAATAGAATCTGCTTTAGCATTTTAGATGTGAAGTTGCAGATATATATTATTACTGTTGTTTATTCTGTAAGTGACAAAAAATCTCTTAACCAAGTGGACCTAACAGTCTTATTTGTAAATCCTCTAGCAAGGTGACATTGTAGTTGAGTGTTTGAAATCCTTTGACAAGGTAACTTCTAACAAAGTGAAGATTCTAACAGATATGAGGGAAATCCCTTAACCGGGTCACATCTAGCAATGTGTTTGTAATCTTTAATAGGATTTGCTTTTAACCGAACATACTCTAGAAGAGTATATTTCTTAGTGGGTCCAAAATCCCACAATGGTTTTTCCCTATTTGGGTTTCCACGTTAAATCTGGTGTTATATGTGTTGTGATGTTATCTGTTCATGAGTTTGAATATTTTACAGTTTTGATCATATTCAGAAGTATAAGTTACCGAGATTGAATCTGTTGAATATATTGAAGATTCAGTTTATATGATTCACCTCCCCCTCTCATCTTGTTGACTATTGGGCCTATCAACAATTGGCTTCAGAGCTTATAATCACGGGCAACTTTTTCTCAAATTCGCAGGGTGGCTTCGTCTCGACATTTTATTGCCAGATCTAGGTGCACGGATTCAGCCTACGCTTCTATCTCGAGTTATAATCAGATCTTTGTCACTTTTTCACTTGGTCATAAGTACACAATTTAATCAATTCAAATCTCATTCCAGAAGAGGGGATTAACTTGCCATTCTTATATCACTCAGAATTCAATCTCCTTCTTTGGAGGTTGAATCTAGTGCATCACCCTCCTCTTCTAATGTAATGTTTGAAAAGTGTTTGAAGGGAAATCCGAAGTGAAACTTTTATCTCTCCTTAGAGGGAAGAAAATATTTCCTCTAGATCTCTCATTCGCTCATTTTTCACCAACATTACACTTTGCTATTGTTTTTCTTGATCAGATCTGAAGTTGAGATTAATTTGTTCAAGTTTGGTGAAAATTAATTCACCCCCCTCTCAGTTTTCCTCCATTGTTGTTGCCAACAATTGGTATCAGAGCTAGATCCTCTAGAAGGAGCTTGATTGCTTGAGGAGATCCAGGATGGCAACTGTTGTTTTCAAGAAGGAGAGTCCAAGATTTGATGGAACTAATTACACTATATGGAAGGACCAGATGGAGTGTCACTTGAAATGTCTTGGAGAAGATTATTAGAAGATCACAAAGAATGCCTACAATGTTCCTCATAATGGTTCTATTATTGCAACTGAGATCAAGGATGCTGAACATAATATAAGAGCTAAAGAAGCATTGCTGAGTGCCCTAACTGATGTAAAGATGACTAATGTGATGGGATTGCAGACTGCACATGATATTTGGGAGAAGCTAGAGACCCTGCATGAAGGAGATAAATATGTGAAAATGGCTAAATTGCAGAGCTTGAAAGGAAATAATGAGTTGTAGAGAATGGGAGAAGATGAGAATATTTCATCCTTTATGGCTAAAGTGAATGATCTTGTGCTAAATATCAGATGTGCTGGTGGAGTCCTTGAAGAAGATGAGATTATAGCTAAAGTGTTGAGATCCTTGCCTCCTACTTATAAACACAAAGTTGTTACTATTGATGAGATCCAGACTGTGACAACTGTGACAAGAGATATGTTGGTTGGTAAGCTTGTTGCTTTTGAATTGAGCAAACTTGGTGAATCACATGGTAAAGTTGAGACTACATTTAAAGCTACTATATCCAAGAAGTAGAAGTATGATCTGGGAGAAAGCTCAACTAGGGTTTCTATATATGAAAGGAAAATGAGAGAGATGGAAGAACATGAAAGAGTATTGGAAGAGATTGAAGCACTTATTGCCAGAAGATTTCCTAAGGGAGCCGATAAGTATGAAGGAAAGTTACCTTTAAAATGTTTTTCATGCAATAAGATAGGTCATTTTGCTTCTAGGTGTCTTGAATGAGCGGAAAGAGTGTCAAAGTATGATAAGCCTTACAAGCCTAATCGCAAGTATAGATATCAGAAGAAGTGTTATTATGTTGCTGATAAAGGTGTGACATATGATGAGTCTGCGAAAGGGAATTCAAAAGATGAATTTGTGTTCATTGCTATCAAGAAAGATGATCTGGTACGTGTTGATTCTACAAGCTACATTGTTGAAGAGAAAGCCTTGGTTTCTAAGATTGAAGAGAAAGATGAATGGGTGATTGATAGTGGTTGTTGATATCACATGATAGGTGATAAAGGTAAATTTGTAAGTATGGAGAAGTATGATGGTGGTGTGGTGAGACTTGGAGATGACAAAGCTTGTGTAATCCATGGTAGAGGTTCTATTTCTCTTAATGGTAAGCATAATACTGATGATGTTATAGGTGTTGAAGGTTTGAAGCATAATCTTTGGAGTGTTGGATAGATGGTTGATAAGGGATATGATTTACAATTCAAGAATGAGAAATGTAAGATCTTGAATAGCTCTAGTATAAAAACTTCATCAAGAACTAAAACTAAAGGTAATATCTTTCATCTGAATGCTAGTGAGAAAATTTGTTTGATTGCTTAGATTGATGAGATTTGGTTGTGGCATAGGAGGATGTGTTATGTTAAATTTGACTACATGATTAAGATAAGTTCCACCCAAGCTGTTAGAGATCTATCTAAGATATTGATGCCTACCAATCTGGTATGTAAAGAATGCCAATTGGGAAAGCAAACAAGAGTTTCATTCAAGAGAAAATTGTATACATCTAATGGGTTATTAGATCTTGTGCATACTAATTTATGTGGTCTGTCTAGGGTGATAAGCTTGTAGGATGATAGATACTTTATGTTGATGATTGATGACCATTCTAGAATGATGTGGGTCACTTTTCTAATGGAGAAATCTGAAGCACTGGAGAAATTCAAAATATTCAAAGCTAGAGTGGAGACAAAGACATGATTGAAGATGAAGTGTCCAAGGTCTGATAGAGGAGGGGAATTCACTTTCGGTGAGTTTAATTCCTTTTGTGAAGAGCATGGAATCCAAACACAATTATCTGCTTTGTGAACCACTTAGCAGAATGAAGTTATTGAAAGGAAGAACAAAACTATTTTGGATGCTGCTAGGACTATGATGATTGAAGGAAATGTTTTGCATATCTATTGGAGAGAATCTATTAATATTGTTGTGTACACATTCAATTGGGTGCATATAAAAGGTGATTTTGGCAAGACCCCTTATGAGTTATGGTTTGGTGATGTTCCTACAATTAGATATTTCAGAATCTTTGGAAGAAAATGTTATATCAAAAGAGATGAGGATATAGGAAAATTTGATGCAAGATGTGATGAAGGAATATTTTTGGGATATTCTACTAAGAGAAAGGCCTACCGGTGTTACAACAAAAGATTGAGAAAGATAGTGGACAATGCAAATGTGAAGGTTGATGAGTGTCATGAGAAGAAAATTAGAACATGCAGATATGCATCTGATGACCAGGAAGTTATTTCAAAGAAAGTGCAGACTTTGAGCATCAAACAAGGTGATCTAGAAGAATTAGTAAATCTAGATACTGCTAGTGGTGAAGAAGTTAAAGATAATAAAAATCCGAACAATCAGAAGACCCCCAGGTATGTAAGATTAAATCATTCAGAGAATCACATTATTGGTAATAAAAATAAAGTTGTGATGACTAGGAGAAGAATTGTTGTTGAAGAGACATGCCCGATTTCCAAAATTGAGCCTAAAGATGTTGTTGAAGCTTGTAAAGATGAAAATTGGGTAAAAGCCATGGAAGAAGAGTTATATCAGATTGAGAAGAACAATACATGGGAACTTGTTTTGAGACTTAAAGTCAAGAATGTAATTGGTACTAAATGGGTATTCCAGAATAAACTAAATGAAGATAGAAAAGTTGTTAGAAACAAAGCAAGACTGGTATGTAAAGGATATTTACAAATAGAAGGTATTGATTTTGAGGAGACTTTTGCTTTGGTAGGTAGAATTGAAGCCGTTAGATTATTTCTTGCATATGTTGCTCATAAGAAATTCAAGGTATATCAAATGGATGTGAAGTCAACATTTCTGAATGGTGAATTGGAATAGGAAGTTTACATTAAGAAAACAGATGGATTTTCATTGAGAGATGAAGGAGATGTTAGCAACAACCAAGAAGGAGGATTGAGAGGGGGGGTGAATCAGTCTTCACCGGAATACCAAACAAAACACAAAACACAGATATGATAAACTGTAATAATAAAATAGATAAGAAAATCAACAACACAACACACAACACCAAGATTTTGATGCAAAAAACTCGGTTAAGGGATAAACCACGGTGGGAACCTACCCACAATAAGATGATACTCTGCAGTAGTATGTGAAAATATTACAATGGGGAATGCACATGCATTCAGGCACACTGCCTAGAGATCTGCTCAAATATAATTGTCTGAAAGGCTACAACCCTCAAGGAAGTCTCACTGACTTCCAATATGATTCGGACTACAATTCGGAAGAAATGAATTGAAAGAATAACATCTCCAAATGTCTGATTACAGTTCCAATTAAGCACATGTCTCCCCTGGAACACTAATCTTACCACAAACTCAACACCAAAGGATAAATCACTTTTTTCGCACATAAATCTATCTCTAATAATGTAGACGTAACATCAACACCTAAACTACATGACTATATCACCTATATACAATTCATCAACCTTGACAACAAGGTCGGTTGAACCCTCAACCCTTAATTACAAAATTACATCACATGATAAAAGACCGACCATTGGACCAATATAATGATTTATATAGCATAAAACAGTCCTAATTCAAATTCCCAAACACGCAACACCACTGAAAATCATGTCGATATCAACCGCAATAGGCTACACCACCAGAAATACCGCATAACACACAAATCATCACCGGTTGATGCAAACCACCAAAAACTTGCACAACGATCAATACGGATTGCCAAAACAAATAGGACATGACTAAGAAACATTAGCAAGCATGTTAGAATCATCCAAAACAATTGTACCAACAACACTTTTGAAATCTTCATCGGTCTACGTCGGAAAGCTCAAGAACACAACCAATCAACAACTGTCACAAAGAAAGATAACTCGTGGAGCACCAAATCATGATCCATCTAAAGAGAATATAAACAAGACCATCCAAAACAATATCCCAAAATATTAGCACAAGATCTGATCACACCAAAATATACCAGAGGATATACCAAACTTTACAAAACAATGATCAACAAACCAACACTACAAACTTGATAAGAAAATCTTCCCAATCTGCAATCACCGGATCAAATCACATGAATATGTTAACATCAATGACAACAACATATCCTAGAAACATCAATGACCAATAATATCTAATAGGAGACATGGTATGTAGACTGAAGAAAGCATTATATGGACTTAAACAAGCCCCTAGAGCCTGGTATGTCAGATTGGACAGGTATTTGATGACATTGGGACTATGTAAAGGTATTGTTGATAGTAACTTATACTTCAAGATTGATAATGATAATATTTTAATTATTGAAGTCTTTGTTGATGATATTATTTTTGGAGGAGATTATGATTTGAGTAAGAAGTTTGTTGATGATATGCAAAAAGAGTTTGAGATGTCTATGATGGGCAAGATGAAATTTTTTCTGGGATTGCAAATTACACAGACTAACATAGGCATTTTCATATCTCAATCAAAGTATGTGAAAGAATTGTTGAAGAAGTTTGGGTTAGATGATTCCAAACCTGTTGGAACTCTTATGGTAACTGGATGCAAGATGAAAAAAGATGATGAATCTTCGAAGGCTAAACAAAACCTATATAGATCTATGATTGGTGGACTGCTATATTTGACTCAGACTAGACTTGACATTATGAATGTTGTATGTCTTGTTGCAAGGTTATGGGCTGATCCTAAGGAAAGTCATGTTACTATTGTGAAGAGGTTATTCAGATACTTGAAGGGAACTATTGATTATGGCTTGTGGTATCTGAAGAATGTTGATTTCATTTTGACTGCTTATACAGATGTTGATTGGGCAGGTGATGTTGATTCTTGAAAGAGCATTACCAGTGGATCATTATTTTTGGGAAATAATTTGATTTCTTGGTAAAGTAAGAAGCAAGATGCTATTTATTTATCTATTATAGAAGTCAAATACATTGCAACTACTAGCAACTATACTCAAGTAATTCGGATGAAGTAGACGCTAAAGGATAACAAATTTGTTTATAATGAGCCTACTGTTATATATTGTGACAACTCTAGTGCTATCAATATTTCTAAGAATCCAGTGTTGCATTCTAAGATAAAACATATATCAATCAATTTTCATTTCTTGAGAGAGAAGGTGAATGAGAAAGAAGTCAGATTGGAGTATGTATATACAAAGGAACATATTGCAATATCTTCACGAAGCCTTTGCCTGCAAATACATTTGTATATATGAGATAGAAGTCAGGGGTGATTGGGCCTCCTACTGTGAACTAGATGCATTGAGGTGCATCAATTTGGTGGACTTCATAGTCTTATTATGTTATCCAGATTGATGAGTGGGTGCTACTACTCAGGGGGAGGAGTCAGTGTGTGATTCAGTTGTTCAAATTTGTGAGTTTGTTCTAAAAAGGAGGAGAGAATAATGATTTGTATATGTGTTTGGCATTGCTATCAAAGTGGGAGAGATACATGTGAAAAACTATCTTATCTAAGGTAGAGAGTTGTGTGTGCATAATCTAAGGGGGATATTTCTGAAGTTGATTCTTTCTTTTCATTGATTGTTTTTCACACTCATATGTTGCCATAAATTCCAAAGGGGGAGATTGTTGGATATTAGAGTTGTTGGAATGTGTTGTTGTCATTGATGTCAACATATTCCTGTGTTCTTATGCTTGAATATTGTAGAGAGTTGGTTTGGTTGTAGATGTGCTAATGCAGATTAATGGGTTATGAGATACTTATCTCTAGTTGATTCGGTATGAGTTTCAGTGTTCCAAAAGGTGATTTGATCGAGCTATGTGATCTGGTGTGATGATTGGTTTTTTTGGTGGTTTTGTATTGCTGAGTTGTGATTTTTGGTTTGTATTCCTCCAAAATTGATCCTTTATGTTGTGTGAATTTTGGAGAGTGTTTGGGACATTCACGTGTGTCCTCAGTTCAGGTGGTTCATGATTTGGAACTTCACAAGTGTATCTTTTAGTTTGTTGTTGATGTTCTTGAGCTTCGGTGATGAAATGATGATGATTCTAGTTATCTGAGTTGTTGCGAAGAAATTTGCGTTGCTTGCTGATATTATTTAATCGTTTTCTAAGTGTTTTGGTGGTCTGTATTGATCGTGGTGCGCTTTGTTAAAGATTTTATTGGTTCAGTGGTATTCTTCATGTTATACGACTTTCTAGCCGACCCGATGGTTGTTGCATGTTGTGGATGATCTTAGCAAGATATTCAGTGGTTTTGTGTATTCGAGGTTTTGATTTGGGTCCATGCCATGTCCTTTCCAACATTGTATTGGTCTAGATATTGATTTATGTATCGTGTGATGTAATTTTATAATTAGGTCTTATGTGTTGAGCCGACCTTTAAATATAGGTTGATGAATTGTATAAATACATGTAATTTTCATTTGAGAGAGGGATCCACATGTGTGAATATTGTTTTAATCTTTCATTAGCATAGGAGAAAAGAGAAGTAATGTGAAGACTGTACAAAAGTGTGAAGACAAGAGTTTGAGTATATGTGCTTAACTGGAACCATGATCAGGCATTTGGAGATGCTATTCTTGCAGTTCTTGTAATCCAGATTATTGTTCGATCTTTGTAAGGCAGTGAGCCTTCCAAGGGTTGTAGCCCTTTTTTGTTTTTGAGCAGTGAGCTCTAGGAAGTGTGCCTGAATGCATGCACATTCTCCATTGTAATATTTACACATACTACTATAGAGAATCATTATATTGTGGGTAGGTTCCCGCTGTGGTTTTTCCCTTAACCAGGTTTTCCACATCAAAAATTGGTGTGTTATGTGTGTTCTGATTAATTAAGAAAAATAGGTTTTTAGGACCCAAAACCTTTAACAAAGGAAATTAAGATATGTCATCAAAGACTCCAGAGCATATAAACTGATTACAAAACGACTGGCAAAAAAGCCAGTAAACCAAAAAGATAGCAAAATAAAGAAACAACAAAGAAACTAGGAAGGCACTACACAGTTATAGTCTTCAGAAGGTCCTCCGCCTTTTTCGCCAACTGGTCATAGGTGGCCGCAACAACTTTGAGATCATCCAAGTCCTTATTAGGCTTCTTTTCTTTCTTTTTACCTCTGGTTCTTGTTCTGGGTCCTTGAGCATCTCCCGTTCCTTCAGTGTCAGGGTCAATATCTAGGGTATCCTACTCCTTGTCCAATTTGCTGATGAGAGTTTTAGTATTGCCTGCAGAAACCTTCAAGATGTTTAAACTTTTCTCTACAATACTCTTGAGGAAATCTTCAATTTTGCTGACATTACTGATAGTGCCCGATATAGTTTGATCCATAGCGTCAGCAATATTTTTCCTCTCTAGCAGGTCTTTCTCAGTTTTCTTGAATCTGGGGTTGAAGGAGTCTCTTATATTTTTAGCTTTTGCAATAGTATTTTTCAGATCCTCAATATAATCAGCCATAGTCTCCCCTTCCCCAGTGTTGTGTGTTATGTGTGTTGTTGATGTGGTGTTTATCTTTTTTATTGTTGCTCTTGATCAGACCTGAAGTTGAGATTAATTTGTTTAAGTTTGGTGAAAACTAATTCACACCCCCCCCCAAAAGTTTTCCTCCATTGTTGTTGCCAACAATTCCTTCAGGTTTTACAATAATTTTTATTTTCAAATCTAGCATAAACACCTAGAGCTCCAATACCAAATGTAAGATTCACAACCCTAAACTATATCATAAAAATGAATAAAATCTCAAATTCATAAAAATGAATAAAATCTCAAATTCACATTAATATGAAAATCAAATGAAATAAATTCAATATATATAAAATGTCATATTATATCTCAAATGTAAAAGTGCCTAATCCATGTGTTAGCATATGAAATGAGATATATAAATAATACAACTTAGGCTCTCATGCCATGTAGTCAACGTTATACCAATAATGATGTACACATATATGTAATATACAAAAAATGATTTATGAAATATAACCAATGAAGTCTCCAACTGTCACTAACCCACACGATCATCCGTAATCGAGAGACGAGAACATGGCTAAGACACTTTTTGCCCAACCATGATGCTTACGCTTCTCCAGAATTATTTCTAACACAAAGAATAACTGACCCTACACAAAATGTCTAGCAAATACAACTTGGCATATCTACATGCATTTCTAACTTGAACATGTACAATGTCCCACTATCAAGATTTGGTAGAGGAACATATCATTATAAGTTTGCTATGCAATATTCATCTATTTCAATAAAATAATGGCTTTGGCCAAAGCACTTGAAATGTACCAATAGATCTCGAAAAAAGGACCAACCTTCTTTGTAAAACCATCACATGCAAAGAAAAGTAAACTAGTTTATTTAATAAAAGACAATTAAGCAAAACATGTATATGCTCTTTTAATTAGCTCTTTTCTTTTTATGCAAATGATAATATTATGATACTAAATGCATTTCTTTTCCTACTATGAGATTATGTAAAATATTACGTGATTGGATATTACTTTTCATGCAAAATGAAATTTACTTGATTCTTTCAACTTTTTGATTTTTGGATATGGAATTCATACAATTTTTATTTCAAATGTATATGCTTTCTAAATTCATAATTTTCTAACCATAATCATGTTGATTTTGTAATAAGTTTAAAAATATTTCAATCATATAGAGAAATGTGCAAGTATTTGTCTTGTGAAAGTATATACTTGTATGTATATATGTATATATATGTATGTGTGTATTACCCTATGTGCAATCATTTCAAAAGAAATATCAATTTATTCTTTACATTAAGTTACGTGATCACATTATATGTGTGTTTGTGTGTACATAGATATATGTATATATACTATGGATTTTAGAATAACAAGGATGTCAATATCTCATTAATTTCATGATTAAGTATTGCAGATAATAAATCTATTTTTGTATTCCAAACAATAAGAATTTATGTATACATTATGTATATACATATACATACATACATATTTATACATTTAAATATATAGTTGTAAATTTAGCCTTATAGACAACAATATATATATATAGGTTTGGAATTCAATGCATAATATCATAATTCGCTCCAATTTACAAAATACAAAGGAGGAATTTACAAATGAGTATACATACGGTAAACTAGAGGAACGATTCTTGGAATTATGAGGAAATTAGCTTAGATCGGTGAAGCTCTATGACCAATTTAGCACTAGAAAGGTGCCCAATTCCTTTGCAATTTCGTGACAATCCTTGGCTAGAAAAACTCCCATGAAATAGTAATAATAATGCAAGAAAATCCCACTCAATAATTGTGCAAGTTCTCTCCCTTTTTGCTTTGTGTTTTGCTAACAAAAAATCTATTGGTATCACTATGTATGCCTCCCCTAATTTGGTTCTATTATATTCAATTAAAATTGATCTCCTAGTTCGAGTTTGCTATGATGCATCAATTCATTCTTGGAGTTACATTACAATGTAACTAAATTTTTACTCGTGTGTGGCCTTGCTTTTTCCCTCCATTTAGCTTCTATAGCCAGACCTAAGAACACAATGGACACAATGGATTCTTTGTGGATATAACTTTCATTAATTATTTATAAACAAAATTGAAAAATAAATTATCTCAAAAAAGTCCCAAACCAAAATATCACAATGGATTCCATGTTTCTTAATAAGCAAGCTAAAGCGGTACAACAAAATGCAACCATGTTATTAAAAACAAAAACAAAATCTTCAAGCCCAAAATAAAAAATTCAATTAAATTTGTTTATCTTTTTTTAAACTAAAAGAAGGGTAAAAATTTATTCAATCAAAGAAAGAGATACAAAGCAAGAAGGGTCACACACCCCATAGAGAGAAAATTACACAACTTTATCAATATCCACTAAGTCATCTAACAAATGAGATATTTCCATAGAGAATTGCCCCCTATCCACTGTATTCCATCCCTGCCTATGATCAAAAGCCCATTTGGCCAAGAAATCTACAACTCCATTCCACTCCCTAGGAATGTAACAAAAAGTAACAGATTCCAAGGAATTTTATAACCAAAGAATCTACCTAATCACCACAACTAAATGTTGGCTAATCTCACCTAACCAACACTCATCCAACAAAGTCACCACCACTTGAGAATCTAATTCAATAGTTCAATTCCAGCCAAGAACAAAACTACGCTCTACTACATGCAAAATGGCACAAGTCTCCACAAGATTATTGGTATGGAAATCCTTATAAATTAAGAAAATAAACTGAATATCTCTAGAGCTATCACAACCAACCCCACCAATACCAGCATGGCCAAGGTTTCCCCGAGATGAACCATCAATGTTAAGTTTCAAGACTCCTTGAGGAGGAGGGGACCAACGACCATCCCTATTAATTCTCCACAAAGGATGGCAACATCTATTTCTCATGATATTCCAAATATACTACCCCATAGAAGAAGGAACACCTCCTTGAAGACAAAAATTGAACTGATTACAAATATCAACATCACCAGGATCCACACCCCCAACAAAGTCACACTTTACCAAGATAGTCTCTCGAAGAGAATGAAGAATTCTCTAACACAAATGTTGAACAACCATCCTAACATCATGAAAAATCCTATGATTCCTTTCCAACCAAATATTTCAAATAATAAAAGAGGGTCCAATAGCCCAAGCAACCTGGAGAAAAGAAGTCTTAACGATAGGCTTACCCAAGCAGGCCTAGAATTCAACCAACGAGGAAACATGCCAGCAAGCTTGGTTCTAATGTCCCCACCAAAAGTGCCAAATTGCCCTGGATAATGAGCACTAAAAGAAGAAGCAAGAAACATATTCCTCACTATTGCAGCAAAGAGAACACATAGAGGGACCTTGGAAACCACGTTTGCAAAAATTATCCCATGTAAGAAAATGGTTTTGGACAACCGACCACATGAAAAATTTGCATTTAGGCCAAGAAAATTTACTCCACACATGTTTCCACCAAAGAAATTCCTCCCCTCCAAAAAGTTTTCAAATGAGTTCTAAGTAACCAACAACAATGGAGTACTTACTAGAAGAATCTTTTCCCCAGGCTAGAACATCATGCCCTACCTGGGAGTTACACTCTCATGAAGCAAGAATTTGAGCCAACTCCTTACGAGCCTCGTCTAATCCACCTAGTGGTCATTCATGGGGGTCCTTCCATACATAACCATCAACTGGCCCTAAATTTTGAACAGGCTTGTAGTGCTCTACCTTTTCCCAACTCGTGACAAAACAAATATCACAAAGAGGTTGGAGGTGCAAATACATAGAAAGGATAGAGGGATTTCCATTCCAAGAATCCAACCAAAAGAGAGCTTATTAAACCTTATTACATATCTAGAATAAGCCTCTCTTAACTAATTGAGCCCCAATTTTCAGAGTATGCCAAATCAGAGATCCCCTTCTTTCCAAACCATATCGTGGAACATCCAGAAAGTTAAATCCTTTAAAATACTTGTGCATGAGAATACGAGCCAAAAAATAATTTTGGCAAGTACACCAACGCCAGTATAATTTGGCAGCAAGAGCTTGCCCATTCAAGATAGCAGAATGCAGACCAAGACTCCCCTCCTTCTTTGTCTTACACACAGATTCCCACTTAACAAAGCTCCATTTATAAGTATGAAAATTACCAATCCAAATAAATTGGCATCAAAGAGCATCAAATTCCTTAAGAAAATACTCAGGAGCCATCATAACAAAGCACCTATAGATAAGAAGATCCTAGATCACATATTGAAGAAGATTCATCCTAGTAGTAATGGATAGCCACTGATGAGTCCAATGATTAACCTTTTGACATAGCTTATCTAAAAATTCCTGGTAGTATAGTCTAGGTAGCCTGTCAATAGAAAGAGGGATACCTAGATAGACCAAGGGAAGAGAGCCAATCTGAAACCTCAAAATATTGGCAATCCTTCTCTGAATAACCTTAAGAGTATTGACAAAATAGATAGAAGATTTATTCTCATTGACTTTTTGACCCAAAGCATCCAAATAAATATCTAAAGTCCATTTGAAAGATTCATCCTCCTAAAGACGAGAAACCCCCATAAGAGTAGTTTCATACACAAACTAAAGATGACAAAGTGTGGGCAACCCATGACCCCACCTCCAACCCCGAATCAAGCCATGAGAGACCCGAGAAAATAAATCTGCCCAAGCCCTCTGCCATAAGAATAAACAAATAGGGAGAAAGAGGATCAACCTAACAAAGACCTCAGGAAGCTCCAAATAAATTAGATGACTCACCATTGATAATAACAGAGAAGGGAAAAGTAACACAACTCATCATCCATCTTACCCACTCCTGACCAAAAGCAATGAGAAGTTTTCTAATAAGTGCCACTTAACTATATCATAAGCTTTGTCCATATCTAGTTTGATGAACATAGACTTTTCCTTGGGCACCACCATAGAGTGAATGGCTTTAGAAGAAATCATCACCCCATCTAAAATTTGTCTACCTGCCACAAAACTCCCTTGCTCATCTGAGATAAAAGTAGGGAGCCAAATTTTGAGCCTCTTTGAAATTAATTTACTAATAATTTTGTAGACCATACTACACAAAGCAATGGGCCTAAAAAAATCCAATTGGTTAGCACCTTCCTTTTTAGGAATAAGGACAAAGAAAGTAGAATTCAAGGCTTGAAGCATTTGTTTGCTAGCAAAGATTTTTGAACCACTTCCAACAAATCCAAATTAACA
The DNA here is from genome assembly GCF_030272615.1 of Cryptomeria japonica. NCBI lineage: Eukaryota > Viridiplantae > Streptophyta > Pinopsida > Cupressales > Cupressaceae > Cryptomeria > Cryptomeria japonica. The sequence continues at coordinate 592,823,578 of NC_081413.1, read as the reverse complement.
ATATCCCAAAATTCCTGTAAAAATTCTACAAGATACACATCCAAACCTGGGGCTTTACCCTTGCGCATCCCAAAAACAACCTCTTCCAATTTAGACAAATAAATCGAATGCTTGAAGGACTCATTCATCACATTAGTAACTAAAGAGGAGATACAAGAAGGATCAAATTCTCCTCATCCTCAATTGGAGATGAGTCTTCAGAAAAGATAATTGAAGAGTACTAAGAAGCCTCATGAGATAGAGCTTGAAGAGATGTCAACTAAATGCCTCCTGAATTCACAAAAGAGGAGATATAACCCCTATTTTGACAAGATTGCACCGAATTATGAAAAAAGGTTGTATTATTGTCACCTTCTTGAAGCCAATCAATTAAGGTCTTTTGCTTCCAAAAAATCTCCTCACGAAGTTCCCACTCCTCTAAATCTCTCACAGCTTGGGACTCTGCCTTGCCCAAATCTACTAAGAAACCACAATCCCAAATTTGGTGAGTAATAACATCCAAATGAGCTTGAGCATTTCTATTCATAGCATGAAGGTTACCATAGCATAACCTATTCCATCTCTTAAGCTAAAATTCGACAAACTGCAATTTATTAACAAAGGAATACATAGTAGTACCATAGGCAGGGTCACCATCTCTCCACCACTGAGCCATTAAGTCATGAAGGGAAGACTCACGTGATGGTATGATGAATCAATAAGGATTTGAACAACTACTGAGAGGGGGGGGGGGGGGGGTGAATCAGTAGATAGAAAACTGACTAGACTTTCACCAAACTTAAAAACAACCTCTTAAGTCAAACTCAAAACTGACTAGTTCAAACACTGAACTATCAAATGCAATATCACTGTCAAGTATACCGGTTGACTGTCATAATAGAATAATAGTAAAACAACTCTGAAATTCACAAACCATTTAACAAAAACATTCAAACACTTTACTAAAAATAGTAAAAGCACATTTCAAATTGTTGTCGGTCATCATATCATGTCTAAGTGGATTTAGCAGTTAAGCAAATTAACCATAACAAACATAACTTCAAAAAAATTCACCACTTGACACAATGATTTTGACGTGGAAACCCAAATGGGAAAAACTACCTTGGGGATGAATATCCACAAGTATTTTGAACTCTTCTGAAGTTTGCCCTATTAGGAGCCAAGCCTGTTAAAGCTTTTGCAAAAGTCCTGTTAAGATCAAATCTTGTTAGGGACCACCCGGTTAAGGGATTGACTATAATGCCCTTTTAGAAGCAATACCCTATTCAGAGTAACCATGGTAGAGGATTTGAAATCCAAGCTAATGGATCACCTGGTTAGAGGATTTAGATAACCTAAGCCTACTAGAGCTTACTCGGTTAGGGGATTTGACTATTGTAATTGTTAGAGAACAACAAGGGTTTGTTGATATGGTGAATAGCACTACTCTACTTGAACAGATCTTTTTCATGCTTCTATCTTCCTTCACTCATACTGCAGATACACCTTCTAGTTTGGCAACCAACCACTCTTAAACTTTATAAAACATTGCCAACACTACAACAAAACAACTCATCGACCTTATAAAAAAATAATAGGTCGGTAACACATCACAAACCTAAGATCTCATAGAGATTACAAACAAATTGGTTCAAGAATGACCGTTGGATTACATAGCAATCATTTCACACCATTCAAGACAATCTCAACCTCTCCTTGATCACCACTTCATCAATCCTTGTAACTCATCACACGGTTTCCACTTCATGCAATGTACTCGCTCATTCCCAAGATAAAATCATTATCTCTATGCGCCAAAAACCATTTGGAACTCTTCTCATACAACATGCATACGTGGCATAACCATTATTGTTCATCGTTTGATCATAAACCAATACAACTGATTCACCAAGCTCCATCGGTTAGGGTTTGGCACATCAACAGGTAGGGTTACCGGTTGATCTCACTTCTTCTCAAGTAATACCAGTTTCCTTCACTAGCTCTCCTGCTGATTGCTAAACAACAACATAACAACATCATTATTGGTTATAATTGACATCAATGACAACATAATAGTTCATTAATTCAATCTTCATGCAAATGCCAACATTCTCCCCCATTGGCATTGATGGCAATACAAATATCAATACCCTTGATTATGATGATTGAGTATAGGAATCCTGGTTTATATTTTACCATGTACTCTCCTTCAACTAAGTCTCCATGTCTTCAGGTGGTAACTGACTGGTAACTGGCTATAGATCTTCTCTCTCAAGCATACAATTCTTCTCCCCATAATCATATAGTTCTTCTTCCCCTTTGACAACAATGCCAAAGTGAAAGTAAAACATGCAGTGTCATACTTCACTGTTATGCATTATCAATCTACAACATGATGCTCCCCCTATGGAAAAGCTCCACTTTACACCAATCCTGCTTCAATATCCTTAAATTAGCTCCGGGACTGATGTATTCCACATCTGTTCAATTGACCTCATGTAGGGGCACAACCGCTAGTTGACCTCTAAGATACTCAAAAGTAGTCTTAGGCAGAGGTTTAGTAAAGATATCTGCTATATTCTCCTTGGTAGATACATGCTCCAATAACACATCTTTACTCTGCACTTTCTCTCTCAAGAAATGATATTTCAGCTCAATATGCTTGGTTCTAGCATGCAACACTAAGTTCTTTGTAATATTTATTGCACTGGTGTTGTCACATAAAATCTTTACTGGATCTGTAATCTTCAGTTTGAATCCTTCCAGAATGTGTTTCATCCATATTGCTTGGGTACAATTCATATACGCTGCAACATCCTCAGCTTCAGAAGTGGATTGTGATATACAACTCTGCTTCTTGCTGCTCCAAGATACAAGTCTTCCTCCAAGAAAGAATGCACCACCGGTTGTGCTCTTCCCATCATCAACATTACCTACCCATTCTGCATCTATTTAAACCTTCAAATCAAAGTGACCTGCATATGGCTACCATAATCCATAGTCAATAGTACCTTTCAAATATTTAAATATCCTTTTGATTTCTATCAAGTGTGTCTCCTTTGGATTCTTCTAAAATTTGGCAACTAAACCAACCGCATGAGAAATATCTGGTCTGTTGTGAACAACAAATGCAATTTCCCTATCATTGACTTGTACTCCTTTTCATCAATAGATGCGGCTTCATCCTCCTTAGACAATTTACAACCTATAACTATTGGTGTCCCAACTGGTTTACAATCACTCATTCCAAATGTCTTCAATTCCTCTTTCAAATATTTAGACTCTGTGATAAAAATACCACTCTTCATGTGTTGAATTTGCAAACCTATGAAGAATTTTATATCTCCTCCTAGAGACATTTCAAATTCACTTTTCATCTCATTTGCAAAGTCATCAATCATGTCATCATTTCCTCCAAATATGATATCATCTACAAACACTTCACTCACCAGTATCTTATCACCTTGAGATTTAAGATATATATTGTTTTCTTCATTGGTTCTCTAAAAACCTATCTTCATCAGGTGTGAATGTAGCCTTTCATACCATGCTCTTGGTGCTTGCTTCAAACCATATAGTTCCTTGTTCAATTTACACACCATATCCTTTGCATCAGTCAAAGCATAACCATCTAGCTGCTCAATGTATACTTATTCTTCCAGTATTCCATTCAGAAACATTGACTTTGAATCAATTTGATATATTTTGAATCCCTTATATGCTGCAAATGCAAGTAGAGTCCTAACACCTCCCAATCTTGCAAGTGGTGCAAATGTCTTGCCATAGTCTTCTCCTTCTTCCTATGCATAACCTTTGCATACCAATCTAGCTTTGTTTCTGACTACTACCCCATCTTCATTCAATTATTCTTGAATACCCATTTAGTACCTATCACATTTTCATTCACCGGTCTAGGTACTAAGGTCCATGTATTGTTCTTATCAATCTGGTCAAGCTCTTGTTCCATAGCTTTGATCCAGTGATCATCTCCAAATGCTTCCTTAGCAGTTCTAGGCTCAATAGTGGAGATCATGCAAGAATTATCTCTAATTCTTCTTCTGGTTAATACTCCAACATCTTTATCTCCAATAATCTGGTCAGGATTATGATTGAGTCTCACATACCTTTGAATAACATGATCATTATCTTCAGGTTCTTCTTCCTCACTGTCATCATCTTCTTCTTCAGAATCTACATGTTCCGATTGAACTGGTACTACAACATTCACTTCACCAACTTTTGGCTTCACCGGTTTTGGTTCCAAAATCAAAATGCAAGGTTCGTCTTCCTTTTCATCCTCACTGGTTTCTCCAGAAACTTTAGGATACTCATCCACTCAGAGATCAACACTTTAAATGATTCTCTGTGTCCGGTTGTTGTAACAATTTGTAGGCCTTACTCTTAGTGGAGTAACCAAGAAATATTCCTTCATCACTTTTAGCCTCAAACTTACTAACATAGTCACCTCTCTTGATAAAACATTTATTGCCAAAAATCTTAAAATAAATGCCATTAGGTGATCTACCATACTAGTATTCATAAGGAGTTTTATCCTTACCTCTCTTTACCAATATCTGATTCATAGTGTAGATAGTTGTGCCGACAGCTTCTCTCCAGAAAGTTTTTGCTACACCTCCTTGTATTAGCATCATTCTAGAAGCTTCAACAACTGACCAATTGTTCCTCTTTGCAATACCATTCTGTTGTGGTGTCTTCGGTGCAGAAAGTTGCCTCTTAATTCCATTATCATCACAATATCTAGTGAATTCCTCTGAAGTAAATTCTGTGTGGGAGAAAAAGTGACACTAAGCAAACATGCCCTAATCTCACTTTCAACCACACACTTGTGGAATACGAAAGAGCCTAGAGGTATCACACAATTGGCTACTTCTTCTTGTGGAAGAGAGAGACACGGGCTACCTATTAGGATTTCTATTCCTTTGTTGTAATTGAAAGATGAAATGATGCAAGTTCAATCCCTAACCCCAAAGTGCAAGTATGAACTAATAACAAGATTGCAGAATTGAACTTAAACAATGGAAAGTTGTAAACACAAGGACAAGACAAGAATGTAAATGTGTACCCGGTGTTAAAATCTGAGTGAAAATGTTCAAGACGGGGATGCGGGCGCCACTGTCCTAATTCTGCCCCTGAAACTGCTCTGAAAACTGCTGTTTTTGCACTCTGAAAAAGCTGTCAAAAATGCTGGAAATGTTGTCTGTCAGGAGGACCAGGGCGCCCAGCGCCCCTGTCCCAGGGACCAGGGTGCCCAGCGCCCCTATCTTGGCAGGACCAGGGCGCCCCACGCCCCTGTCCTAGTCTCTTGCTCTGAAATTTGGTGGGAAGGTCGGTCTCAGTCTGCTTCTCCCGGATCTGCAACCTGCGGCGTCGTCCGAGTCCCGAAACCTGCACTTATATCTGAAAAGGGTATGGGCGGCTATATAGGGTTTTGCCTTAGTCAAACCCCCGCTTCAGTGATTTCCACCTCCACGAATAGCCAAGTTGTATTGTAAAATGTATTGTGTGTGCAGACCTAGTGTGTGTGCAAGGTCCTTAAATGCAAGAAAGCAAACTAGAGCAACCTAGAAAGTAAACCCTAATTGCTTGTAAATGATAATGTAAATGATCTAAATCAAGATGCAAAGTGATCTAAAGCATGAATAAATGATATATTGAAGCTTATGCAAAGACATGAAAACAACATGAAATCATACCCAACCCTCAAGGGAGGGGTACAAGCCAATCTTCAGTCGGTAATCTCCTATTGTTCTTCAATGTCTTCCAAGCCCTAAATGAATGAATGAAATTGATGAATGCTTGATGGATGGATGTTGATTGTTGTTGAAGTCTTCAAAGATCTGCTCTTTCGCTGCATAGAAGGTCCTTGAAAGCCAAAATTCCCATCCTTTCAAATGAAGAAAGAGAGCTCTTATATATGAAACCCTATGTCTTAATTTCGACTTTTGGCCGACCTAGAGATTGAATATCCCACCAATTTCTTGGGGTTAAGCTTTATTTTATGATTGGATCGTGCTCCTAAAATTTCGGGAAAAATGTCCGGGACCACGTTGCACTCCGGGCGCCATGGTCCTGACAACTTTTCACCAAATTTTCAGGGCCGTCAGATATGATGATTTTAGAGAGAATCCCGAAGTTACAGGTGATTTCGAGATGTTTTGACCCCCGAAACCAAGCCCCCAAGTTCAAAATAGGACCTAATTAGGGTTTTTGATTAAATGATGTATTGGAGAAATAAAATGAAAAGGGCACACTTTAATGAAAGGGCCCAACTTTATGATGTAGGAGATGATAAAATAGGACCTTAGACCTAATTAATTTAATTAATTAAGTGCTAAAGGGGAAATGCAATGCAAAATGCAAAATGCGCCAAGGCGGGTGCTAAACTAGGTGTGAAATTGTACCACTCTAGCAAGTGCGTACAATTTACGATGCTACAAATTCACCACCTTGATCAGTCCTCAAACACTTTATCTTCTGACCACTTTCCTTTTCAGCTAAGGCCCTAAATGCCTTGAACTTACTAAAGGCTTGTATTTTGTCCTTCAAGAATGTGACCCACGTCATTCTTGACCAATCATCAGTGAAGATCATAAAATATATGTCACCTTGAATACTTTTAGTCCTTATGGGTCCACAGAGATCTGTATTGACCAAATCTAACAAATGTTCTGCTGAGAAAGATTTTCTCTTAAAAGTTGAAGATGTCATCTTTCCCAACTGACATTCCTTACACAGAGCATTCACCAGTTTGTCCAACTAAGGCAAACCTCTTACCAACTTGGACTTACTAACTTTGACAATGTTATCAAAATTTATATGACAAAATATCCAATGCCAAAGCCAACTATCATCCACTTTAGCAATCAAGCAGTTGTTGACTTTAGGATTTAGGTGAAATGGGTTACCTTTTTTCTTCTTATTGGTTGCAATCAGTTCACCTTTGTTCCCATAGATTTTGCACATTCCATTCTTAAATTCCAATGGATAACCTCTGTCATTGAGTTGAGCTACACTCAAAAGATTGTACTTTAATCCTTCAACCCAATAGACATCATCTACACTACTCTTTCCATTAAGAGAAATAGTTCCTTTTCCTTTTACCATGAAGGGGGAGTCATTTCCAAATCTCACTACTCCTCCATCAAATTCCTTGAAATTAGGAAATTTACTCTGGTCATCAGTTATGTGGTGTGAACAATCACTATCTATGATCCAATCATTAGAATTATCCATGCGAGAAAATAACATGCCTTCTGATCAGATGTCTCCTCTTTAATGGAAACAAAGAAAATGTCTTCATTAGCATCTCCCTCAGATTCCTCATCAGTGATACAATCATAACCTGCAATGAGACAATCTCTTCTACCTTTTCCTTTGTACTTCTTGTACTTCTCACGCTTATGATCATTGTCACCATTAGGACAATTAGCTGCAATGTGTCCAATCTTGTTACATGCAATGCACTTCAAAGGTAATTTACCTATTAACTTACTGGTACCTCTGGGCAACTGCTTGGCCAAAAATGCTTCAAGCTTAATCAGACTGTCTTCATCATCAACTTCTCTGTTGGATCTAGATTCATAACTGTGACTGGCATCTCTACTTTTCCTCATAGGTGGGTTAGAAACTGAAGCTCTAAATGTAGATTCAGATTTTTGAGCACTACCATCATAACCATTTAATTAAAATGCAGTAAGCTTACCAATGATGGAGTCAAGAGTTACCTTAGTTTTATCAATAGACTTTAGCTCATGAATGGCTGCAACTCAGATAGTGTAGACCGGTAGAAGCATTCCCAACACCTTACTAACCACTGTGGCATCCTCCACTTTACCTCCAACACTCTTGATCTCACCAACTATCTTCTTGATCCTCTGACCATACTATTGAATATTCTCACCTTCAGCCATCCGCATGTCATCAAATTTACCTCTCAGACTCTCTTCTTTGGAAATCTTCGCATGCTCATCACCGCTATAGATTTCCTCAAGTTTCTTCCACACCTCATAAGCAGTCTCTAGACCATGGACATCAACACACTCTGAATCACACAAAGAACTGATAATGGCCTCCAATGCTTGATTATTTTCTTGTTGCCCTTTCTTTTGATCATCAGACATATTCCCACTAGGTGCAACATATTTAGTAACAACATGTTCCTAGTATTGACTTCCTAGACTCTTGATATATATATTTTTCTATCACTCCATATTTTATAGTTTCCCCTATTAAAATTTGAACCTTCTTTCTTCATCATGTTCTTCAATATCTTTACCTCAAGTTGTTAGGCTTAGACCCTAGAGGACCTGAAAAGCTCTGATACTAATTGATGGTATGATGAATCAATAAGGATCCAGACAACTACTGAGAGGGGGGGTGAATCAGTAGATAGAAAAATGACTAGACTTTCACCAAACTTAAAAACAACCTCTCAAGTCAAACTCAGAGCTGATTGGTTCAAACACTCAACTATCAAATGCAATATCACTGTCAAGTATATCGGTTGACTATCATACCAAAATAACAGTAAAAGAACTCTGAAACTCACAAACCATTTAACAAAAAAATTCAAATACTTTACTAATAGTAGTAAAAGCACATTTCAGATTGTTGTCGGTCAGCATATCATATCTATTTGGATTTAGCAGTTAAGAAAATTAACCATAGCAAACATAACCACAAAAACATTTACCACTTGACACAATTATTTTGACATGGAAACACAAATGGAAAAAACCACAGTGGGGATGAATACCCACAAGTATTCTGAACTCTTCTGAAGTTTGCCCTGTTATGAGCCAAGCCTGTTAAAGCTTTTACAAAAGTCCCGTTAAGAACATATCTTGTTAGGGACCACCCGGTTAAGGGATTGACTATAATGCCCTATTAGAAGCAATACCCTGCTAGGAGTAACCTCTATAGAGGATTTGGAATCCAAGATAATGGATCACTTGGTTAGAGGATTTAGATAGCAATAAGAATGTTAGAGCTTACCCGGTTAGGGGATTTGACTGTTATAATTGTTAGAGAACAACACGGGTTTGTTGCTATGGTGAATAGCACTACTCCGCTTGATCAGATCCTTTTCATGTTTCTATCTACCTTCACTCATACTGTAGATACACCTTCTGGTTCGGCAACCAACCACTCTTACACTTTATCAAAAATTGCCAACTCTACAGCAAAACAAGTCATCAACCTTATAAACAAAACAATAGGTCGGTAGCACATCACAAACCTAATATATCATAGAGATTATAAACAAATCGGTTCAAGTGTGATTGTTGGATTACATAGCAATCATTGCACATCATTCAAGACAACCTCGACCGCTTCTTGATCACCGCTTCATCGATCCTTGTAACTCATTACACAATTTCCACTTCATGCAATGTACTCGCTCATTCCCAAGATAAAATCATTATCTCTACGCGCCAAAAACCATTTGAAACTCTTCTCATACAACATGCATGCGTGGCATAATAATTATCGTTCATCATTTGATCATAAACCAATACAACTGATTCACCAAGCTCCATCAGTTAGGGTTTAGCACATCAATAGGTAGGGTTACTGGTTGATCTCACTTCTTCTCAAGAAATATCGGTTTCCTTCACTAGCTCTCCCAGCGGTTGCAAAACAACATCATAACAACATCATTACCTATTATAATTGACATCAATGACAACATAATAGTTCATTATTGTAATCTTAACCTAAATGTCAACATCATGAAGCCACACAAGTTGAAAATTGAAAGGAGGACTTTTAGGAACTGAAATAGAGGTAGATGAAAAACTAATTGGCTAATGACCAAAGCCCCTCCAATCAAGAATTTCAAAAGTAGTACTCAAGCTACCACCAACCTAGAAACAGGAAACAAGAAACCTATCCAATCTTTTAGATATTGCTTCGTCTCCACACTAACAATTATTCCAAGTAAAGATCCCATTAGATGGTTTAATATCAATTAAGTTCAGGAAGTCCACAATCTCATTAAAAAGATCAGATGAAGGACCCAACCAAGCCAACCGTCCCCTTTTTTCATCCAAACTTAACACAGAATTGAAATCCCCAACTAAAACCCAAGGAAGGAAAGGATTACACGATCTAACATACCTTATATGAGACCAAAGCAAAGTTTTAACTCAAAAATTAATCAGGGCATAAACATTAGTAACCAAAATAATCTCTTCAAATTTCAAAGTAGAGGTAACCATTGAAAGAGAAAAGTGACTAAAGATTAACCAGAGTGTAAAAAAATTTCTTGGGTCCCAAAAGAGATCTAGACCCCCAAAGTATCGTATAGAACCAATGCATTGACACTAACCAAATTGCTAGATACTAGAGGCACCCTAAAGCATAGAGTCAACTGAAAGCTTAGTCTCCTGAACACAAAAGATGTTCGAAGAATGAATTGCAACCAAATCATGAATAGCCTTTTATTCAGGAATGCTATTCAACCCCCTAACATTCCAAGAGAGAATAATCATGAATGAGATGGGGAGAAGTGAGCCTCAATGGGCTTGATAGACCCAGATTCCACCAATAGTTCCCCAACTAATTTAATCTTCTCCTTATTCTTTTTACGGCCAAATTTTCAAGAAATATCAAAAGAACCCTTCTTAAAGGGCCTTTTCTAAAAACCCAAAGGCTAAGATGACTCTCTTCCTTTACTAAAAGTCATCACCTCCTTAGCCAAATCTACCAAGATAATATCATCCTACAAAACTATAGATTCGCCTGGATCTCCCAAATCAAGAGCAACATGTGACACCCCCTGTTGTTGCACATCAACTCAAACCATAATAGTATTCCCTTGCTCCTACACAACATCCATACCCATACTAGTAGCCCCAGAAGAGACATCCACCAGAATCGCTTCCTCTAGGGCTAAAGTGTCCAACACCTTAAGCTTGTTGAAGCCCTCATCATTCTAACTATCCCTATAGGACCTCTTTTGTCCTTTTCCCTTGGCATGGGGCTTAGCAAGCATAAAACCATCTTTATTAGAGACACCATCTTTCATAGGGGCTTTTCTTTTGTCCCCATTATCTCCCTTTGGAGTTGAGGAAGAAGAAGAACCACTAGCCACCTTATTAATCCTAGGACACTAACACTTAAGGTGTCCATACTTATGGAAAATCCAACACTTAAAAGGAAGATATTAATAATCTACCTGTTGAACCCATGATGAAGAGCCTAAACAGATTTCCAACAAAACTAACAATGAATTATTCAAATCAATCTCAACACAAATACGAGCAAAAAATAACTCCAAAGGAAGTTGCAACAAATGAACACATACATGAATACTTCTTATCTACAGGTACTTTATTTTTGAGTAATTATTCTGTTGATTTGAAATCGACATGTCAGGGTTTAATGAATAAACGCACATGATTATAGAAGTAGGGTCCTCCCTCAAAAACATAGTTCTAGTCAGACATGCAGGAAAAAACAACCATGAAATAGCTATTTTTAGCCAACATAATATACATATCCCCCTCAACCTACCAAGAATGATGAATCCAAGCTTCCAACGCTAACAGAGAAATATAGGTCCCAAGGAATTTATAGATTAGAGCATGTTTTCTCTAGTAAGTGACATCCTCCATAACTGATTTGGGAGGAACGACCTGAACCGGACGATCCCGACTTCTCAATAAACAACCATTCACTTTCTTAAGTTTAGAGCCCTCAACCACATAAAAAGAGTCTGTCAACCTTTCATGAACACCTGAAGATGATCTAGGAAGTGGCACAACACCATCCACTGCCATGCTAGAGGAAAATTGTTGCTCCTCCATACCCGCAAAAGAAAATCAACCCACACTCAACCAACCTAGCCATGACAAAACCCCAACCCCAAACACTACCACACACCCTAACCGCAGCCCCCAAAACACAAAGGAAATGAAGAAAGGAAAGAGTATTTGCAAAAGAAAGACGTAGATAGGACACAACCCTAGCTCGCGCACAAGAACAAACCACCCACGCCAAATTTGTTTAGCTTAGAAATAAATAGGAACTTTTTAAAATAGATATAAAAAAAACAAGAAGAGAATTTTTTATTTTAAAAAGTACTCAAACCATGAATACATTGAATACAAGCGTCATGCTTCTCCTTGCATAGAGAAAATAGTAATTTCCATCGTTCACCCATTATTCCTTCCACTTTTTTTATTGGTTTCGTTGCCTCTATATTTTATATATATGTTTGTAGGACCCATTGACAACAAAATAAATGTGTAAATTGTAAGTATACATAAAGTACAAAAAATCATATAATATAGAAAACCTTAACAACATTATACAAACTCATAAGATGTGTTTATATTAAAATATTTGTAAAACAATAAAACAAAAACCTATATACTTTAATTTGTAATGTTTTCATTCCACCATTGATAAGGGGTAAGTGGAGAAAAACCATGACAGACTATCATTATCAACATGAATAAATCCAATTAGGTGGAAAGTCATCAAAGGTGACTAGAAATAAAAAATGAACATTACATGAAGCAAATGAAAATGGAAAAATATTGAAGAAAAACATAGACTAGAACCAATCTCTAGACCTTAATTTTCTGATTGCAAATGTGCATTATATTCTAATCCATGGACTGATTCGGATGTATATTTGAATGAGTCCAAAATAGGTTTCTATGCTCCATTTCATTAGAGGTGATTTATCAAGAAAGGCTCAATAGGGAACCCAAACATTTGTTATGAATTTTGCATCAAGGAATGCATCCATCCCTTCATCATGAGCATGCACTAATAGATATCAAACTTTTGTCTTGGCCTACGATTGTTGTTGCAAAGCAAACCAACCCTAGCTCTGAAATATTGTACTCACAACTTCCTCTACATTATCTTCAATAATCTCCAATTGCTCACCCAAATATTAATGCACATACTCTTCCCATACAATATCAAAATGTTCTAGCTTCCTTAAACCTTTTAGCCATCTAAACAACACTATAAATGTTGACTTGTATGGGTGACATTATGTCTACTTCATCAATTCAATATTGGATATTGTTAAGATAATGTGCAAATATGTGTTTGTATTGATTGAGTGATATGTTGTCATTGTTGTCAATAGATTCCTCTATGTGTTTCAATGTTGTTGTCAAATTATGTGAGTCAGTTTGGCTAGTGTGTTGTAGATGAGTTGTTGCAGAATAAAGGGATTTGAGATAAGTATCTCTAGTTTTTTCAGTTGAAGTTTCTGTGGTTCGCATGATGATTTGATCGAGCTATGTGATCTGGTATTGTGGTTGGTTTTTCACTTGTTCACTGTTGATCAATGTTCTACATTTTTCTCCGCGTTGCAATATTTTTGTTTGCAGATTTGGCAGAGTGTTTGGGATGTTCTAGTGTGTCCTCAATTCAAATGGTTCATGATTTGGAGCTTCACAAGTAAATTTTTCAGTTTGATAGACAGTTCAGTGAGTGTTCTTAAAGTTCGGTATAATGGTGATGATGATTCTAGTAAGTGGTGATGTTGTGGGTGTTTCTATGGTAATTCATGTTGCTTGTGGATATTTCTAGATCGTTTTCTATTTGTGTTGGTGGTTTGCATTGATATTTGTACTCATTATTGTTGATTTCTCTAATATTTATTGGTGACCAGATGATTGTAGCATGTTGCAAATGTTTGAGGTGGTGATTTGGGTCCATACTATGACTTAGGCGACATCGTTTTGGTCTGCATATTGTTTTTTAGTTTGTGTGGTTTTATCTTTGTAGTTTGTGATGTGAGTTGAGCCGACCTTGAAAGATAGGTTGATGATATGTATAAACAATTGTAATATTCATGTGAGAGAGCATCTGTATGTGCAGATAATGCTTTGATCTTTTGGTAGTAGTGAAGTTGTGCGAATAAGTGTGAAGAAGTGCAGAGAGCGGATTTAAAGTATTGTACTTAACCAGAACTGTAACCAGGCATGAGGAGATGTTATTCTATCAATTCATGATCTTACAAATGTAATCCAAATGTTTTTGTAAGACAATAAGTCTTCCCAAGGGCTGTAGCCCACTTTGTTAATGTGTTTTGAGTAGTGTGTGAGAATGCATGTGCATTATCCATTATAATATTTCATATACTTCTATCAAGGTATCATCATATTGTGGGTAGGTGAGGTGATATGGGATGGTAACCTATGCTTACAAGAAGGATAGTTCGAGATTTGATGGAACAAACTACACTCTTTGGAAGAATCGGATGCCGTGTCACTTGAGATGCATCAATGAAGATTATTGGAAGATTACTAAGAATGTGTATGATGTTCCTCTGAATGGTCCTACCACTACGAATGAGATCAAGGAAGCTGAATACAATATTAGAGCTAAGGAAATATTATTGAGTGCCTTGAATGATTTTAAGATGACTAATGTGATGGATTTGCAGACTACTCATGCGATCTGAAAGAAGCTAGAGACTTTGTATGAAGGTGACAGTCGTGTGAAAGTTTCTAAGTTGTAGAGATTGAAGGAAAAGTACGAGATGTTGAAAATGGGTGAAGATGAGAATATTACCTCTTTTATGCAGAAAGTGAATGAGCTTGTGTTGAATATTAGATATGTTGGTGGAGTATTGGAAGAATCAAAGTGTAGCATCATAAAATTGCAACCCTTGTAATTTTCAACCGCATTTGGGTCTTTGCATTAGCGAACGAATCCCTAGGCCTGATTGGAGACCCGAAACATTCTCAAGATATCAATAACTTGCATTTTTCATCATTTTGCATTGCCTTTTTGCTTCTACCTATCCTAAATTAGGGCAGGACAGGGGCGTGGCGCCCTTGTCCTAGCCCTGTTTTGGTCCCCCTTTGATTCCCCCTTGCATTGGGCTTGTCAATTGTTAAGTGGGAAAATTTTTCCTATGTCGGCCTAAGATGGGAAATTATCTAAACACCCCTAATTGGCAAGTATATAAGGATGACTTCCCCTCCTATTTCCAGAAGTGAAGATAAGCGGAAATAAGCAAAAATAAGCGAAGATGAGTGGATCATAAGACGAACAAGCGATAGGTCTCCATTATCATCATCAAACATTCAAGCATTCATTCAAGCATTAATGAGAATTTCAAGTCTCCTTTCAAGGCTAGGTGTTGCATTTAAGACAAGGATTCAACCATTAAAGAGGAGATTTCTATCAACATTCAATACATCCTATTTCACATACCCGTTCAAGAAAATTCATCTACAAAGGTATCAACATTTCAATTCCATCCCCTTCTTGAGGTGGATTCTACTTCAAACATTTCCTTTCATTTACTTACAACATTTTACAACCACTTGGTTAATTCCAAAACAGGGTTTGACCTGAAGGCAAACCCCCAATCCCAACAATATTTCCCTCTCTTTTCTGTGTGTAGGTTGTAGGTGTGTGGCTGTAATTGCAGGTTTAGGCTTCATTTTCAAGGACGAAAAACCCTTTTTCGGCGCATGGATTTTTTGGAGGACCGTGCATAACTTACGCACGGTCCCTATAAGTTTTTATTAGATTTGCAGGGAAGCTTTGTCTCAACATTCCACTACTAATTCCTGGTAAACAACTTCATCCTGCATCTCTACCTCAAGATATAATCGTTTCTTTGTCATTTTTGCACTTAGTCTCAATTTGTTTAATTCAACTAGTCTATTACAAAAGAGGGTTAAGTTACTTTCCTAATACTTTCCAAATTTATTGTAATTCGCTTAGTATTCAACCTGTTACCATTGGGAATTGGATCTAGTGAATTCAACCCCTCTTTTGAATGTAATGTGTGGAAAATTGAACGGAATCCTTTGTGAAACCTTCATTCCTCTTTTGAGGGGAGTAAAGCTTTCCACTTGATCTTCCCTCATCATTTTTCACCATATTAAATTTTGGTGAACTTGACGTCTTACATGCTTTACATTGAAAATTATTGCATAATTTTCATTTACAAATTTAATTTTCTTGCAATTTACACAAACTTAGTGGTTAAATCATTCAAAACCCTAGTTGCTAAAATTGAATTTAAACTTGTATTTTGCAAAAAATGCTATCTATTGTCTTAGATCTGAAAAATTGCATTGCTTGTCAAATTCAATTCTTCCATTGTCTTGTTCAGTTTGCAAATCAAATTTACTAAATTAAGTGCTTAATTTTCAAAACCCTAATTTTCAAACATCAACTTGAACTTGTGCAAAAATTGAATTTATATTTAATTTTCAGATTTGTGACTGTTTTCAGACTTGTCTTCTTGCCTACAATTCAAAATTTCAGAATTCAGTGGTTAGGTCCTAAAACCCTATTTTTCAAATTTCATTGGATTTTGTGCAAATTCCAATCAATTTCAAACAATTTCAGTTTTCGAAATATGATTCAAGGTGGCCCTATTCAGTAGGTTTGACTTTTTTTCAAAATGGCAATTCAATTTCCTATCTTTTTCAAAACCTTAATAGGGTCCTATTTCGGCATTCAAACCTTAATTTCACCTATCTAGAGATCGTAATATCAATCAATTTTTTGGGGTTACTCAAATCATCTTAGATTTCATCCCTGAAAAATTTTCAAAAAAGTTGGAAGGACCGTGCATAACTTACACATGCTTCCTGGCTTTTTTTTTCAAATTTCGAGAGACTATTATGATTGTATTTAATTGCTTGAATCCATAAAATTGGCTTATTTTGTACAATTTTGATCCCTCTAAAATCCAAAACACTTCTTAATTTCAACATTGCAACTTTCAAAGAAACATTTAAAATTAAGTGGTTAATTATAATCTACCCTAATTTTAAGATCTTAATTGTGTCAATTTTAAGTTTGAAATTAAGTGGTATCCCATTGGCCCTTATTTTAAATTTTAATCTCTTTTTATTAATTATAAATCTTTCTTGGAGATTGTGTCATTTGTTCTTTCCACAAAGTTCAAATTATATAATCATCATTTTCTTGAATTTTGCAAGCTTCCCTCTAATGCATGAGTTTTATAACTATTAGTCCTACCTATACTATCCTCATTAGACAAATCATTAGAATTAAGGCTTCCCAAGATTTAATTCCTAAAGAGATGGGGCCTAATTTGGGTGACTTCTACAATGAGGATATTTCTAATTCTTCTCATCCTAATAATATCTCTACCTACCCAATTGATTATTCCTATGATGAAGAAGAAGCTTTAACTAGAGTTTCTATAGATCAACTTTCAAAATTGGACAATCAATTTGACAATTTTCAGCAATGGATGTCCCAAGAATATCCTAATAGTGAAGCTCTTCCATTAATTGAAGGTCTAAAACGCACGATTCAAAGTGATAAGAATGGAATTGATATCTTACATGGAATTTATCACATTGTTGATTCTAATGTTATGCCTATGAAGAGTTATGATCAGAACCTAGGTTATTCACAACCTCCTACACAAATCAATCATTCTATTCTTTTGGCCACTTCTATGGCTAGTATTCCTACTTTCACTTCAAACATCATGGCTACTTCAACTCAAAATACCATTAGTCATGGGGAAAATCCATCTTCTTCATTCAATCCTCCATCTTTATCTATGTCGTCAATGAGTATTCCTATTGTCTCTCAACCAATCAATGTGACACAAGGGGGAAATTCATTCAATCATTTTACTCCTCCTTTTAGTGTCCCATTTCCTACTCAATCATCACCTATGCCTAATTACCATAGTGCCCCACCACCTTATTCTCAATCAATGCCTTCCTTCAATAACATCACACTTGATTCTCAATTAAACCTGTCTAACATAAATTCTTCAACTGAAGCAACCATTAATAACCTTTCTCAAATCGTGTCTTCATTGCAACAACAAATTGCTTCAATGAGTCAATGAAAGTTTAGTGTGCCCACATTTGATGTTGCGAGCTCACTTTATCTTGATATCGTTAGAGTTGTCCCTCCTAAACATGTTGAAGTCCCTCAATTAGAACTCTATAATGGAAAATGTGATCCTTTAACACATGTCAAAACATTCCAAACTTTGTGTACTGACTTTTCTCATGATCAAAGATTGCTTGCCAAATTGTTTACTAGAACATTAAGAGATAAGACTTTACAATGGTATTGTTCTTTGCCTTCTTATTCTATTGATTCTTTTCAACAATTAGCAAATGCTTTTATTCAACAATTTTAAAACAACATAGGTCCGAAAATCACTTTGACTGATTTAATGCATTGTAAACAAGGTGTTAAAGAAAAAGTGACTGATTTGATCGGTAGATACATGCATTTGTGTTCTCAAATCCCTTTTCCAATGCCTGATAATGATATTCAAAGAATTTTCATTTCTAATGTGCAAAAAGACATTAGGGAAAAACTTCTCTTTTCTAACTTCCTTTCCGCAGTTGTGTGCAACACTTCACAATTATCGACTGGCTGTGAGTCAAATGGAGCAATCTACTCCTATGGCTCCGAGAGATAAGGGTGAGAGTGCTCAACAACCATTTGTGAAGTTAAAACCAACCAAAGGCTTCATAAAATTCAATGACACCATCATCAACAACAATGTCAATGCTACAATAGGTGTGCCTCCTATTTCTAGATTTTTCAAAAGAGAGAAAGAATTTACTCCTTTAAATGAATCTTTGTATAGCATCATGTCTCTGTTGTTACAAAGAAATGTTATTAAAATTCCTCCAATAAAATCAGTTGATCCTTCTAAAGCAACTTCACCTAACTTTGATAATAATTCTTTTTGTCAATTTCATCATCAACCTGGTCATGATACTGAAAAAATATTTTGCATTAAATTGTAAGATTCAAGACTTGATTGATAATAATACTATATATGTGTCTGATGTGAATGATAAGGGAAAGAAATCAGTAGCTCCTCCTAATCAAAATATTAATATTTTCATTGATCATTTACCCTTGTTGGTATTATGGATGTGTTGCATTAGTTTTGTCATTTATGTCAACACTTATCCTTCTGGAGATATTTGGTTATGTTGAACTGACACATTATGTTCACCGGCAAGTTCAGTGACTTATGCACAGTCACTGGTATATTGTTCACTGGCAGTTTATATTGTTCACCGACACTAAGGATGAATTGTTACCATCTAGAGATCACTTGGTTATGTCGAAGACATGGTTTGGACACTTGGTTCTAGTATTTTGGTTATTTGTCTAATCGGGTTGACATATTTGATGTTATCGACAAATTGGTCTAGGTTATGGACCGACATGCATTATCTATTCTAGATCAGCATGACACATTATGGAGATGATTTAGTTAATTGAATATTGTAGTAAATGTACTGAGCCGACATGATGCATCGCATCTTGACTTATTTGTAATTGGTTTAATTGTAATATTCTTGATAAGTCGACCTACACATTTGGTCCTAGGTTTTGGTATATATGTAAGATCTCATTTGTGAGATGAAAAAGAAAAAAACAAGGAAGATAACGGTATATGGTATATGGCATTATAACATGGTATGTGCAAATATTGAAGATCATATGAGCAGACCATAGAAAAGGTTCAAGGAAGGTTTGAAGGTGATTATCAGAGCTTAATTGGTATTGAATCCAGCATTGGAGATGCTACTTTAAGCAATACATACTCATTGGATTTAACCATCCAATTGTAGTCAGTGTGACTCCTATTTTGTGATTGAGCAGTGAGCTTTAGGCGGTTGGCCTTTCTGCATGTGCAGACCCCATTTGTATACACATACTATCTGCAGTAGTATCATCTGATTGTGGGTAAGGTTTCCCACCATTTTTTTTCCCTTACAGGGTTTCCACATACAAATCTTTGTGTTGTGGAAGTTGTTTCTCTTTTTGTTTTATGCATTGAGTTTCATCGGTTTTAATATTAACTACTAATCTGTCAATCGACATTAAGTTTGGTTTACCGGTATTAAGTATCAAGTTTGATTAAGCTATATGTGGAATAAAATTAATTAACAACTGATTCACCCCCCCCTCTCAGTTGCCTCCAGGTCCTAACAACCCTCTCATACCTCTAACGTGATTGAGACTGAACACAGTTCTTTCTCTCCCACTGATTTCACTTTCACAACTCAAAATATGGTTAATTTGGTAGAGAAACAAGAAACACCTAAGGATCCATGTATCACATTTGATCATAGTGAGACCATTAGGGCACCTAATGGACCTTTATACATAGTTGTGAAGATCCAAGGCAAACCTTGTCACGGTGTGCTTAATGATACCTCTTGCATGGTTAATATCATCACTAAAGAATATCTTTATACTTTACATTTGCATCAAACAATATATTATGATACTAATGTGGTCGTTAAGTTATTTTATGGATTTTCTTGTCCTACTATTGGTTCTATCACACTTCCTACTGGGGTTCATACTAAATCTATAGATGTCAACTTTGTTATCATTCCTTCATCTGAACAATTTTTTGTTAAGTTAGGCTACCCTTGGCTATCTTCCATAAAGGCTATTGCTTCTCCAATCCATAAGTGTTTGAAATTTCCCCACAATGGAGAAATCATAACTGTCAACCATAGCTTATTTCGACCAATTGAAAGAAGCCTAAGTGTTCCTAATGATTAATTTTGGCCTCAACAATTTGAATCTCTTCCACCAAGAAGTGATGATCTCTTTCAATCTTATCAAAAATAGAAGAAAGATATGATTTTATCCTTAAGCCAACCTAGAACTCCAACACTTTATATTCCCATCATTCTTGAAGATGAAGTTCTTCCCCTAACGGATAGAACTAATCTTCCTCCTAAGGATGATTCTAAACTGATTCTTGTGGATGAGACTATGCCTTCTCCCAAGAAGAACAATAATATTCCTCCTAAGGTTCGACCTATACCTCCTCCTCATGATGTACATGGTCTCCTTCCTAAACCAATTATTCCTCCTTTATATGGTGAAGTTCCACCTCCTTCCTCTTATAAAGAGAAGAGACCTACCTCTCCTCTTATCCACCACAAAAGACCTCAACCTAAACAACCAACTACCAAAGATGAAAATATTCCTCCTTCAACAAATATACCTCAGTCTTCTCAGCCTTCTGCTAAGACTAGACATAATTGTTGTGCGAGAGAACTCCGACAAAAATGTCGTGCTAGAGATCGTGAAGTTGTTTCTCAAACTATTCAATCTCCCAAAACACCAACAGTTGACATGATTCCATTTTCTCCTAAGAAATATGTTGAACCTAAATCTCCAAATCATAAGCTCCAGAAAATATGTGATGGTTTTACTTCTATTCATGTTAGAGCTCCTCTTTTTATAAATCTTTATGAAGAAATAGGTGAAAATATTATTCATGATGGCAATACAACTCCTAATGCTTCTGATAGTGAATATGAATATATTGATGTTGACAATTATTTATTTGCAGAATTTTCAAAAGCCTTAATCCTAGCTCCTAGAAATGAACAAAGTGACTTAACACATGAGCATAGTCCTTGTTTGGATCTTGTGATAGAGATCCATCTCTTGTGCTCGATGTTTCTCCTTTGGCGTGTTTCTCGCCTTCTCAAAATAATAATCAGCAAGACCTGGAGGTTGATGGCATGCTAGACTAGTTGCATTAGTACCGTAGATCCTATACCTCTCTCTTTTCTCGCTCTTTTGTGACCATTCTTCTATTTGTTGTCCGTAGTGATATCTACTTGAGGACAATGTAAAGCATTGAGATCTTTTTTGGTCTCTTTCAGGTTGACTCAAAAGGCACATGTATTCCCTTTCTTCCAAGGTTTCATTTCTTTGGGGAATGAGGATTATTCTATGCATATATATACATGATATACATGAGTTATCATACAACATACCGACCTCGAGGAAAGTGAAGTCACCTCGTTCTTTGTGTTTTGTTTTCATTATCCTTGGGTTTATTCCTCGATTGGGGGCTAAATCCTTGCGATAACGTGCTCTCTCTCTCTTTATCTCTCTTAGGTGTATCCTACCTTAAAGCAATCGCTCCCAATAAGCCGTGCACAATCTCTTTAACGTTGAAGCATACAATCCCCTCATATTTTCCTTCTTGATACTTGGAGTTACTTAGTGAACTTGGCTTTGCTTTGTAATTTTCGGTATCCTTTCTTTTCATGACTCATAGTGAGGGAAACTTTACTACTTTCAGTCATGGTTCTCCCTCCTAATCTTCCCTTTTACTTTTTCAATCGAAGTTATAATATCCTTAATCCATTGGGGGCTTGGTGTATCTTTCCTCCTTGACGTAGTGAAAGTCTTACAATCTTGTCTCCTTGTACTTTATCAGTAGTATTGGCGTACGCTTATACTCCTGCTAAAGTGGGGGCTAAATGTAGAATCATAAAATTGTGACCCTTGCAATTTTTTGGCCGCATTTGGGTCTTTGCATTAGCAGACGAATCCCTAGGCCTGATCGGAGACCCAAAACATGCTCAATACATCATTAACTTGTATTTTTCATCATTCTGCACTGCCTTTTTGTTGTTGTCTGTCCTAAATTAGGGAAGGACAGGAGCATGGCACCTCTATCCTCTCAAGACAAGGGTGTGGAACCCTTCTCCTGGCCCTATTTTGGCCCCCCTTTGATTCCCCCTTGCATTGGGCTTGTCAATTGTTGAGCGGGAAAAGTTTTCCTATGTCAGCATAAGATGGGAAATTATCTAAACGCCCCTAATTGGCAAGTATATAAGGAGAACTTCCCCTCCTATTTGCATAATAGAAGAGAAGAGAAGATAAGCAGAAATAAGTGAAAATAACCAAAGATAAGTGGATCATAAGGCAAACAAGCGAGAGATCTGCATTATCGTCATCAAACATTCAAGCATTCAATCAAGCATTAAGCATTTTAACTCTCCTTTCAAGTTAGGTATTGCATTCAAGACAAGGATTCAACCATAGAAGATGAGATTTCTATCAACATTCAAGTCATCCTATTTCACATAACCATTCAAGCAAATTCATCTACAAAGGTATCAATATTTCAATTACATCCGCTTCTTGTGATGGATTCTACTTTAGACATTTTCTTTCATTTACTTGCAACATTTTACAACCACTTGGTTAATTCTAAAATGGGGTTTGACCTGAAGGAAAACCCCCAATGCCAACAACATTTCTCTCTCTTTTCTATGTGTAAGTTGCAGGTGTGCAACTGTAATTACAAGTTTAGGCTTCATTTTCAGAGATGGAAAAACCCTTTTCGACCCGCAGATTTTTTAGAGGACCGTGCATAAATTACGCATGGTCTCTGCAACTTTTTCTTGGATTTGCAGGGAAGCTTTGTCATGACATTCTACCGCTATTTCCAGGTGCACAAATTCATCCTGCGTCTCTACCTCAAGATATAATCATTTCTTTGTCGTTTATGCACTTAGTCTCAATTTGCTGAATTTAAATAGTCTATTACAAAAGAGGGTTAATTTACTTTCCTAATACTTTCCAAATTTACTGCAATTCACTTAGTATTGAATCTCTTACCATTGGGGATTGGATATAGTGAATTGAACCCCTCTTTTGAATGTAATGTGTGAAAAATTGAAGGGAATCCTTTGTGAAACTTTCATTCCTCTTTTGAGGGGAGTAAAGTTTTCTACTTGATCTCCCCTCATCATTTTTCACTATATTACACAAAGATTGTAGCAAAAGTGCTAAGTTCCTTGCCTCTTGCTTACAAACACAAAGTTGTTTCTATTGAGGAGATCTGGATGGTGACAAATGTGACTACAGACATGCTGATTGGGAAGCTTGTTGCCTTTGAGTTGAGAAAATTTGGTGAATCTTTTCCTAAGTCAGAATCTGCATTCAAAACTACTATTTTTGGGAAGCAAAAATATGATTTGGGAGAAAGTTCTACAAGGGTGTCCAAATATGAAAATAAGATGAGAGAACTTGAAGAAGAAGAAAGAGAGATTGAGGAGCTTGATGCCCTGATTGCCAGGAGATTGCCTAAAGGTATCGGTAAGTATGAAAGAAAGTTGCCTCTTAAATACTTTTCATGTAATAAGACAAGTCATTTTGCTTAAAGGTGTCCGGAAAGAGTTCCTAAGAAGCCACTTAAGCCATACAAGCCTAAATATTAGAAGAAGTGTTATTATGTTGTTGATGAAGGTGTGACAGGTGATGAATATGAGAAGGGAAATTCAGGAGATGAATGAATGTTTATTTCTATCAAAGAAGATGATCCAGTGCCTATTGATTCTACTAGTTGCATTAATGAGGAGAAAGATTTGGCAGCTAAAATTAAAGAGAAAGATGAATAGGTTATTGATAGTCGTTGCTCTCATCATATGATAGGTGATAAGATTAAGTTTGTGAGTATGGAAAAGTATGATGGTGTAGTAAGATTTGGTGATGACAAAGATAGTAAACTTCGTGGTAGAGGTTTCATTTCTCTTGATGGTAAGCACAATACTAACAATGTCTTGTATGTAGAAGGTCTAAAGCATAATCTTTTGTGTGTTGGACGGCTGGTTGACAAGGGATATGATTTGTAATTCAAGAATGGCAAGTGCAAAATCCTAAGTGGTTCCGAAATTGAGGTTTCATCAAGTACAAAGACTAAAGGTAATATCTTTCACTTGAATGCTGGTGGTAAAAGTTATTTGATTGCTCAAATTGATGAAAGTTGGTTATGGCATAGAAGGATGTGTCATGTAAATTTTGATTGCACGATTAAGATAAGTTATACTCAAGTAGTGAGAGATCTTCCTAAGTTGACAAAGCCTACTAATCTAGTATGTAAGGAATGTCAGTTAGGTAAGTAGACAAGAGTTACTTTTAAAAGCAAATAGTTAGTTCTAATGGATTATTGGATCTTGTTCATATTAATATATGTGGTCCTTCTAGAGTGATAAGCTTGTAGGGAGATAGGTATTTCATGTTGTTGATTGATGACTATTCAAGAATGATGTGGGTTACTTTCCTAAGGGATAAGTCTGAAGCCTTAGAGAAGTTCAAGATTTTCAAAGCTATGGTTGAGACACAGATAGGATTAAAGATGAAGTGTTTGAGATCTAACAGAGGTGGTGAATTAACTTTCGATGATTTCAATGCATTTTGTGAAGAGCATGGAGTGAAGAGACAACTATCTGCACGTAGAACCCCTCAACATAATGGTGTTGTGGAGAGGAAGAACAAGACAATTCAAGAAGTTTCTAGAACCATGATGATTGAAGGAAATGTTTTGCATATCTATTGGAGAGAAGTTGTGAGTATTGTTGGATACACTCTTAACCGGGTGCATATCAAAGGTGATACCGGCAAGACTCCTTATGAGTTATGGTTTGGTCATGTTCCTACAGTTAGATATTTCAAAAAAATTAGAAGTAAATGTTATATCAGAAGAGATGAAGATTTAGGGAAGTTTGATGCTAGATGTGATGAAGGAATCTTTCTTGGCTATTCTACTAAGAGCAAGGCCTACCAATGTTATAATAAGAGATTAAGAAAGATAGTTGAAAGTGCTAATGTGAAAGTGGATGAAGGAAATGTGTATCAACCCAGATCTTGTGGATATGATTCTGATGATTAGGCTGCTAGTTCAGATAAAAGGAAAGCAAGTGTAGACCCAGAATCAAATTTAGATTGTTCTGAAAAAGCTTGAAAATCAAGGAGATACTAGTGCTTGTGCAGAAGAAGAGATAAAGAGTCCGGAAATCAAGAAAATACTAAGACTCCCATGTATGTGAGGTTAAATAATTTAGAGAATCAAATCATAGGAGATAAGAATAAAGGTGTGATAACTAGGAGAAGAATTATTGAAGAGTATTGCTTGATTTCTAAGATTGAACCTAAAGATGTTGATGAAGCATGTAAAGATGAAAATTAGGTTAAATCAATGGTAGAATAATTGAACCAGATTGAAAATAATAATACATGGATCATAGTTCCTAGACCCAAGGAAAAAAATGTAATTGAAAATAAATGGGTATCCCGAAATAAATTGGATGAAAAAGGTGAAGTTGTTAGGAACAAAGCTAGACTTGTTTGTAAGAGATATTTTTAGATGCAAGGAATTGATTTTGAGGAGACTTTTGCTCCGGTAGCTAGAATTGAAGTTGTTAGAGTATTTCTTGCTTATGTTGCTTACAAAGATTCTAAATCTTATCATATGGATGTCAAGTCAATCTTTCTTAATGGTGAGTTGGAAGAGGAAGTTTATATTGAGCAACCAGATGGATTTATGTTGACAGATCAAGAAGATATGGTTTGCAGATTGAAGAAAGCACTATACGGACTGAAGCAAGTCCCTAGAGCTTGGTATGCCAGACTAGATAGGTATTTGATGAATCTTTAATTCAATAAAGGTGCTGCTGATAGTAATTTGTATATCAAGATTGATCATGATAACATTTTGATTGTTGAGGTATTTTTTGATGACATTGTTTTTGAAGGGAATGATAGTTTGTGCAAGAAGTTTGTTGATGACATGCAGAATGAGTTTGAGATATCTATGATTGGTGAAATGAAATTACTTTTGGGATTGCAAATTACTCAATCAGATAAAGGTATTTTCATATCTCAGTCCAAGTATGTGAAGGAATTGTTGAAGAAGTTTGGTTTAGATGATTCAAATCCAGTTGGTACTCCTATGGTAACCAGATGTAAGTTAACAAAGGATGATGAATCCCCTAAAGAAATCAAACTAGTTACAAATCTATGATTGGTGGATTGTTATATTTGACTCAGACTAGACCAAATATTATAAATGTTGTATGTCTTCTTGCTAGATTTCAAGCTGGTCCTAAGGAATCTCATGTTGTAGTTGTGAAAAGAATATTTGGATATTTGAAAGGGATAGTTGATTTTAGTTTGTGGTATCCTAAGGATGATGATTTTACTTTGAGTTCTTTTACAGATGTTGATTGAGAAGGTGATGTTGATGACCAGAAGAGTACTAGTGGTGGTGCATTTTTCTTAGGAAAGAGATTGGTTTCATGGATGAGTAAGAAGCAAAATGCTATTTCTTTACCTACTGCAAAGACAATATATTACTGATGCTAGCAATTGTACACATGTGATATGGATGAAGCATATGTTGAAGGATATCAAAGTTGTTTATGATGTGTCTACTACTATATACTTGTTATTATTTACTAAGTTGTCATTAGTTATATGTCCAAAGTCATCCTATATACTCTAGTCGGTTAATTCTACTGAAATATATATTCAGTCGATAAGCACTAAAGCAGTCGGTTACAGAAGAAAGGAGTCACAGAGTTAAGTATACACCAAGCTGTCTACCAAATAACGTTCTATGTCTACCGAGCAGCAAAGAAGGTATACCGAGTAATCTGAACAGAGTAGAAACATGCTACCAGATTCAATGAACCTGGACACATATGTGGAAACATGTTACAAGAATCGAGGAACAGGGAACCGTCATCACATAAGAAATTGCACTTCAAGATTTTGTATGATTTTGAGGAAGTTTATCCAATGAAATAATTTCTATGTTTATTTCTATGTTTATTCATTCGATGAATCTTGTTTTTAAAGATTGAAGCATGAACAGATCACCGTCCTAGAGGTCTATTTATACAGAGTGTTTTGAGAATCAAAATGAGAGACATGTGTGATAGAAGAGTTAAAAGGAAAATCATAAGAGGACACATTGAGTTATGACTGTTACGACTGACAGAGATATTCAGAGGTCACCGAGAAAGTCTTCAAAGAACAGTTTAAGGGACAGAGTAAATAGAAGGGTTTATCGAGTTGATTTATCAATTACCGAGGTATGCTATGAGCAAGGTAATTTCATATTGAGCACATAGAATCTGCTATAACATTTCAAATGTAAAGTTGCAGATATTTGTAAAGATTTTATTGAATCATTTGAGTTGTAATAGAAACCTTTAATAGGGTAAAAGACTCTAACAAAGTCTATAAATTGTAAAGCCTTTAACCAGGTGCAACATTTTGTATAAGTGTTGTGAAATCCTTTAGCAAGGTAGATCTAAAGATCTTGATACTCCTAACAGGGTAAGCAATCAGAAATAGCTAAACATGTAGCTCTAACCGAGCAACCTTTATTATTGCAGTAGTGAAGTTGCGGGTGCCATCCCCACCGCAGTTTTTCTCTCTAACAAAGAGTTTCTGCGTAACCAAAATATTTGTGTTATGGAGTGAAATGTGTATGAATGTTATTTCCATAATTATGTGTTAGCTTTATATTATGAGATCAGCAGTTTACAGTTTATGTTTATCAGTAAGATTGTTTTTGAAGAAAAGTTTTGAAGTACTGATTCACCCCTCCCCTCTCAATACATTAGCTTTCATTGTTGGACCTAACAATACTATGATAATTCAACTGCTATCAACATTTCTAAGAATCCGGTGTTGTATTCTAAAACTAAGCATATATCAATTAAGTTTCATTTCTTGAGAGAGAATTTGAATGAGAAGAAAGTTATATTGGAGTATGTGTCCACAAAGGAACAAATTGCAGATATATTTATGAAGAGTTTGCCTAAGGATACTTCTGAGTATCTCAAAGAGAAGCTAGGGGTGATTTCCCCTTTGGATAAGAACTAAGATGCATGGATTTTCATCAGTCTTGTGGACTTCATATAAGTTATATCTTGTGATCCAAATTAATGAGTGTTGGTTGCTACTCAAGGGGATTAGTTAGTGTTGTGATTCAGATGTTTAGATGTGGGTGAGATGTTCAGATTTGTATGTTAGTTCAACGGGAGAGAGTCAAGATTGCAAATATGTGTCTTTGGCATTGTTGTAAAAGGGGGAGAAAATCTTGTAAAAATTGTGTAATAATATAGAGGGGAGATTGTTGATTGTTTAGAGTTGTTTTTTCTTTGACATTGATTACCTTTCACGCCATATGTTACCATCAATGCCAAAGGGGGAGGTTGTTGGAAATTGTTGAGATAATATGTAAATATGTGTTTGGATTGATTGATGTGTTGTCATTGTTGTCAACATATTCCTCTGTGTGTTTCAATGTTGCAGTCAAATTATGTGAGTTGGTTTGGCCAGTGTGTTGTAGTTGAGATAAGTAACTCTAGTTGTTTCAGCTAAAATTTTTGTGGTTCACATGATGATTTGATTGAGCTTTGTGATTCAGTATTACAGTTGGTTTTTTAGTTGTTTAGTGTTGATCATTGTTTTGGATTTTGCTCCGTGTTGCAATATTTTGGTTTGTGGATTTGGCAGAGTGTTTGGGATGTTCTAGTGTGTCCTCAATTTTCACGGTTAGTGATATGGAGGTCCGCAAGTGAATTTTTCAGTTTGACAGACAGTTCAGTGAATGTTCTTGAAGTTTGGTATAATGGTGATGATGATTCTAGTAAGTGGTGATGTTGTGTTTGTTTATGTGGTAATTCACATTCTTGTGGATGTTTCTAGATCATGTTCTATTTGTGTTGGTGGTCTGCATTGATTGTTGTGCTCATTGTTGGTGATTTCTCTGATATGTTTGTGTTATGCGACATCCTTGGTGACTAGATGATTGTAGCGTGTTGCAGATGTTCGAGACATAATTCTTGGAGGTGTTTCATATTCGAGGTGGTGATTTGGGTCCATACTATGTCTTTGCTGACATTGTTTTGGTCCACATATTATTTTGTAGTGTGTAGTTTTATCTTTGTAATTTGTGATGTGAGTTTAGCCGACCTTGAAAGATAGGTTGATGATATGTATAAATAAATGTAACATTAATGTGAGAGAGCATTTGTATGTGTGAATAATTCTTTGATCTTTCTGTAGAAGTGAAGTTATGTGAAGAAGTGTGAAGAAGTGCACAAAGTAGATTTAGGGTTTTGTGCTTAATCGAAACTGTAACCAGGCATGAAGAGATATTATTCTATCAGTTCATGATCTTCCAGATGTAATCCGAATGTTTTGTAAGATAGTGAGTCTTCCCAAGGATGTAATCTGAATGTTGGCAATATGCTGGACTTGGTTAAATGTTGTTGATGTCATGGAAATGGGACAAGGCAACAACAAAGTTCAATGTTAATAAGTTAGTTTCAACCATAAAACCAAAACAAAGAACTAAAAACCATTCCAAACATATCAAAAGAAATTTCAAAAAGCATGAAAGAAGTTTAACAAAACAAAAGAAAGGAGAAGAGCCTCCCTAAGATGCTTCCATGATGCCTTTTGATTCTTCTCCCCTGTTTCTCCCCTCTCCAAGTCCCAAATGAGTGTAGCTCTCACCTTTTAACACTATCCATGGATGCCATATGGAGATTCAAGATGGTTGGATATGATAAAAAAAATGCTATGCAAGTGTAGATAGTGATGTTATGAAAAATCTCTATGCTAATACCAGTATAGTAACAATACTCTAATGCTTCTTCATTTGCTTGAGGATAAGGGTTCTATTTATAGAAGAAATGGGGAAATGAAGGGTTAAGATTGAGCAATCTTAACAAGGGTTAGGATTGAAAGATATTCAATCCATGTGAGACTTTCAACCCAATACCATGTTGACAAGTGTCACCATGAGGAGGCTTGAGAGGAGAGATAAGGAGCACTAAAAGCTTGAGGGGACATGATGGTTACCCTATGGGGTTGGGTTAGGGTTAGGTTAATGGATATTATTTTTATCCAAGTGATAAATGAATGTGCAAGGGTTAAATGGTTACCTTAGTCAAATAAATAAATGCTTTGAAGAGACCCATGAGTCAAAAGGGTGGTTAAGTTAGAGGAAAGTCTCTAACCAAAGGTAAAAGGTGTGTTAACCATAAATGGTTATGTAAGAGCCTTTAATAGTTTGGAAGACTTTAGAGGTTAACCATTTGAAGACATAAAGCCTTTAATGGTTATCGAAGACTTTGGAGGTTTTTGAGAAGTGACTTCCTTTTATTTAGGAATGTGACAATGATTAGGATAAGATTAGGCTAATTAGAAGGAGTTAGAAGAATCTAGAAGGGATTTAGGCATGCAAGTGGATTTTGTAGGAGAATGCAAGTGGGAGGAATTTTGGGATTTTCAATTAAAATAAAATAATTTATTTCAATTAAATGGTGTAATTTGCATTTGGATAGATATTTAAATAAATATTAATTTATTTAAATGTGAATGTAAATTTTGGATTTTATTCAAATAAATCTTAATTTATTTACATGAGAAAAAGGAAGAATAAACATTAAATGCTTGAAGACTTTGAGGGAAACCATTAAAGGCTTAAGAAGACTCTATAAAGAAGCATTTAAGTTTGAAGACTGTAAAGGAAACCATTAAAGGCTTCAGAAGACTCTAGAAGGAAGCCATTGAATTTGAAGACTTTAAGGGAAACAATTAAAGGCTTGAGAAGACTCTAGAAGGAAGTCATTAAGTTTGAAGACTTTAAGGGAAGCCATTAAAGGTTTCAAGTGGGTGAGGATAAATAGGATTTTAAATAAATTATTTATTTATTTTAAATAGTTGTGCAACTTGCATTTGTAGGAAAATGCAAGTGGGTGGAGGATAAAGGTGATTTAAATAAATAATTTATTTAAATGCGAGAGATGGGATTTTAGTGGATTTAAATAATTATTAATTTATTTAAATGAGAGAAGATTTAATTAAACAAATATGATTTATTTATTTAATTAGTGGTCTGAATTTGATTAAGTGAATTAAATCAAATGAATTGAATAATTTATTTATTTAATAGGAGAAGAGGGTTAAGATGAATTAATTAAATATTAATTTAATTAATTATTGATTGATGGTTAAATAATCAAATAAATACTAAGTATTCATTTAATTAAGTGGACAGATTTATGTGTCTACAGTTGTCATTAATGTCAACATTGTATCCCGGTTGGATATGGTTCTACTATCCCGGTTGGACCTATCTCGGTTAGACTTGGTGTTTATCTTGGTTTTGGCTATGATTCTGATCCGGTATGATCAGACCCCTGGTTTTGGTTTTAGATGGTTATTCAGCATGGTTATATACTTCTCATATTTAGTTGGTTCATGATTT